>NC_138342.1:26969053-27264053 GCF_046562875.1 Panthera onca | reverse complement strand
TTAGAACAGAGATAATAAGAAATAGAACATCCAAATTATAAAATACATGGCAAGCCACTCTTCTTTGTCCATTAGGAATATATTGTTGGAAAAATTTGAGAAGTCTTACAAAACGAGAAGCGACTTAATTGCTTTATGCAGGCATCTTAGATTGTCAGTTTGAGTTATCTATGTGAACTAGAATTGAAGGGGTATAATAAAGGAGGTATGTCAATCAGATTAGAAAGAATCTGTTTCTTTTTTTAGATTAGAAAGAATCTTTACCATATTCTAAAAGGTAGATGATGAAGCTTTGAATTATAGTAGTGACTATAAAAATGAAAAGGAGAGGTACAGATTTAAGAAAAATTTAACAGATACACAGGTGGATCTAGAAAGTATAAGGCCAAGCAAAATAAGTCAGTCAGAGAAAGACAAATACCATATAATTTCACTCATATGTAGAATCGATCAAGCAAATGGAAAAAAAAATGACTGAATTGTAGAGAACAATCTGATGGTTATCAGAGTGGAGGTGGGCAGGGGGTGGGTTAAACAGGTGATTGGGACTAAGGAGTACACTTGTCATGATGAGCCCAGGGCAATGTATGGTATTGTTGAATCGCTATATTGTACACCTGGAACTGATATTACACTTTATGTTAACTACCTGGTATTTAAATAAAAACTTAAAAAAAGAAAATTTAGGAGATACAATGTGTAAGACTTCATAATGAATTAGATGTGGTAGATATGGGAGATGGTAAGACAAAGGGGCAATGCTAGGATAACTAGCTGTGTAATAATGCTAAGCATTGGCATGGAAATGATCAGAAATATTATATTTAACTGCTAATATATACATTGTTTTAGAGCTTATTGACATTGAGGAATTGGTATCTGCATTCTGCTAAAGATGTCCAGCACACATTTTTTTTTTATTATTTGAGAGGCTTAAGCACGATTATAGAGTAAATGAAATGAGGCATATTAGAAAGTCGAAGATAGAGGAGAGTAATCTACTGATGGTGTAAGGTTTGGAGATGACAAAGAGAGATGGGGTCAAGAGTACAAGTGAAGTGACTGTCTTTGAATGTCAGAAGAAGAGAAATCATTCTTTGAACCTGAGTGAAAATCCAAATCCCAGTTTTATCACTTGTAAAAGTTCAGAGTATTGTCTTCTGGCCACTTTTGATAGATGATAAATCTCAAAAGAAAATCTCAAAGTCATACTAATAATTGGCAAATAGAGGAATCAAATTTGGTGTGTCCAAACTTTCCCCATGCTCTTTTCACTCCATGCTATCTATCTACAAAGACATGGCTTGGGATGAGCTGTAGTTTCTTCCCTTCCAGGATTTATGTTGAACTACTGTAATAGTTAAAATTATTTTTTCAACTATCCCCACAGATTCATCATGCCACACACACAGAAAACATACAACATTGTGTCATAATTATATATAAAAATAATTTCATGTAACTACAAAGATAGGGTTACTTTTTTATTTATGCTCATATGACAGTATTTCTTAATTCCCCAAGACAGGAGTTAACCACCTTAAAAGAAGTACGGGGACTGAGAGCTTTGGACACTGCAATGTTAAAAAGACAGAGAGATTAGTCCGAATCTGCAAGAAGATTGAGACCTAGAAACAATCAAGAGGTAGGAAGTAAAAGGAGGATGCTTCTTCTCAGGAAGCTAAGTGAAAAGGATATGACAAAGGAGAGTAGAGATTATATGTATTAATTGCATTGCTATGTCAGATGAGATGAGTGCAGAGATTCACCATGATTTATCAAGGTTATGGTTGTTGTCAATCCTGACAAGGGCAGTGTGAGTGCTAGCGCCCAAACTGATTGGAATGAGTTTAAGGCAGCAGAGGAAATGGAGACCTTTAAGTACACTCCTTTTTCGGAGGATCGTTGCTGTAAATGAACGCATAGAAAATGTTGAGTGGTGGCTTGGAAGGAATATGAACTCAGAGGGATTTGTTTATTACATTTTTAAAATGGGAAAATATCGATACAATTGTGTGCAGATATAAATGATCCAGGAGAGAAAGAGCAGGTACTGCTGGAGTAACGGGCTGGATTTAAGTGAGAGGGTATGAGATGGAATGCAGAGGTGGATGGGCTGGTCTTACACAAACACAGAGAGTAAATACATATTAATAAACTGAAGCACGGAAGAAATGGGAAAGGTGATGGTAGCCTGCTTTTGGATTCCATTTTTCGTATGATTGTTTCTATACTCTTAGTAAAGTAAGAAACAAGGTCACGTTCTCTAAGATTTTGAAGATTTCAATAGAAAGAAAAAGATATTTAATAACTGTCTAGGAGCATGGGTAAGTGAATAGATAAGGGAAATATAGTATGGATGTTGGGCAGCATCATGGGCTCAATTGAAAAGACTCGTAGTGACTTAAAGGGAGAACAGTTAGCATGGTTACACATGCAGATACCAAGCCAGCAGATATTTAGCAAGGTTGGTTTTTATATTACACAAGTATCTGAGGAATGAAAGAGAAGCAAAATGATCAAAAGTGTAAAATAAAGAGATGACTACTTTGCTGTAACAAGGCATTTAATTTGGATAAAAACTGAAGTGAGGAATAAAGCGGGTGAGAGGCCATGAAGAGGGAAAAATAGTTATTAAAATAGAATTCTCAGAGGGTGTCAAAAATTGTTGGTGTCTGCATACTAGTTGGAGTTACCTGGATGACAGAAGTGAAGTCAGAGTTGGGTGGTTGACCTTGAGACTGTGGAAAGGCTTCAGGTATTGGTGTATTGGTATAATGGTGTATTCTAGAATCTGGCTCAGGAAGTGAGAGACAGAGTAGAGGCAATACAAGTGGACGAGAAGAAGCAAAGGGACTGAGAGAGCAGGGTGCTGGAAGGATATCTGTGAGAATATTGACATTGTCAAGAACATGGCAAGAGTAAGTTAGAATGGGTGACAGTGAAGCAGCTAAACTCTTCAAGGAATGATTGAGGGTGACCTTGAGGTTGGCAAATGACAAAAGCAAGAAGCTGTATATATGATATACTCTTGACCTTGATTCAGTCATGGCTGCTTTTGGGGAAGGGAGGAGCATAAGTGCCTGAAAGTAGGAATGAGGTGCAAGAAGGACACCTATTCTACCTCTAAGCTTAGTGCTCAGATAATCATGGGAAAAGAGACAGCCAGTGGACATTTGGGGGACCTCATAGGAGGCCACGTCCTGAGGGGGACAGCCTTATTAGAGGAAGAAGTCAAAAGGGACTTTTAGGTAAATGATTGAAGATCCAAGGATTTGGCTGATAACTGTGTGTTCCAGAAGATAAAATGGAAAAGTTTTAGGAGTTATTCAGGTGTAAATCACACATGTCTAAGGGATTCAATCTAGGTATTAGAGAATCACCTATCCATCCCAGGCTTCTCCTGGTGACTAATTTGACCTGGAATAATGACATCATGAAGTCAGCCTTGATGGAGTCTTGGCAGTGAGTGATGAGGAACCTAGGAGTGCTGGTGTAGGGGCAGGGGGGATCCCCTCCTGGCGAAGGGAGAAGGTGGCTGGGACAGCACACAGCACACAGCACTCTTCTCAACCACAGACTGTGATGGTGTTGAATTTGAATTTGAGTTCAGATTCTAACAGATAATGTCAGCCTTCGTATATCAAGAAATGAGAACTATCAAGGAATATTAAAAATTATCAAGAAATTAGAGAGACCTGGGTGGCTCA
Organism: Panthera onca; assembly: GCF_046562875.1. NCBI lineage: Eukaryota > Metazoa > Chordata > Mammalia > Carnivora > Felidae > Panthera > Panthera onca. The sequence continues at coordinate 27,260,343 of NC_138342.1, read as the reverse complement.
ATTGGTTGAACATCCAACTCCTGATTTTGGCTTGGGTCATGATCTCATGGTTCGTGAGATCAAACCCCACATCCCAAGCTCTGCGCTTGGGATTCTCTCTCTCTCTCTCTCTCTCTCTCTCTCTCTCTCTCTCTCTGTCTCTTTCTTCCCCTCCCCTACTTTTATGTGCACCCTCTCTCTCTCAAAATAAATAAATCAACATTAAAAAAAAAGAATTATCAAGAAATACATCATGGAAATAGGCTCATGTTCTAGTCCCAGTGACACAACACTACTTAACAGAAGTAGAAATAAAGGTCAAGTAGAGGAAAACTTTTGTATTATGGTGACATTATACATGTAATATATACATTTATATATACACACACACACATATATATATATATATATATATATATATATATATATATATCATATTATGTAATTTCTAATGCACATTGTAATTTCCAAGGTCCTTATTTGAGTCCCACAGGAAAAAAAAAATTTAATGTCTTATTTATTTTTAAGAGAGAGACATGAGCAGGGGAAGGGCAGAGAGAGGGAGACACTGAATCTGAAGCAGACTCTTGGCTCTGAGCTGTCAGCACAGAGCCCAATGTGGGGGTTGAATACACAAACCGCGAGATCATGACCTGAGCCGAGGTCGGACGTTTAACTGACTGAGCCACCCAGGCGCCGCTTATGAAGGTAATATTAGCAATTTTATCTCCATTTTAAAATTGAGAAAAAAGATTTAAAAATACTAATTAGTTTTCCCATCATACCACAAATACACATTAGACCAAGCATTTCACCCAGGTTTCCTTTTCTGGTTATGAATTATCTTACTATTCTGACTTCTACAAGAGGCTAGTAAAGGCTTGGTAAAGAAGCCCATGGCATCACAGATTTGGGGCACCATCAATAACACTGGGGATATGTCAAGGACTTCACGCTATTTCTTACATTGAAGACACCTAGGAGGTATTACGAATGTAGCTGTAAGTTGACTTCTAGGAAGAGTTTTATGATTTCACTGTAATTACCTGTCTTCTTGTCTTACTCTTGGCATTCTTTCTGCCTGAGATGTTTTCAGCAGTCAAAACCTTGCTTGAGTGGTCATCACAATTCCTCTTCCTCAATAAAATATTTATTGACCCAGGAATAGGCTATAACCTCTCCTTTAAATCCCCTAGGAGTTGTCGTTATACATTTATTCTGTCACGTTATATATATTCTACCTTACACTCTAGCCATTTGGGTAATCATCCAAGTACTTACCTGTAAAGTACAGATAGGAATAACTAGGGTACTTGGAAACCTTTAAAAGGAAAATACACATACTTGGCAAAGTTATTAGTAATAAAGGAAAGGTGAGCAAAGGCGTTTTGCACAATATAAAATGTTAAGTAAATAAAAGTTATATGCCATTGTTAATGCTGAGAGCACACAGCAGAGCACCATGGTTAGGAATTCAGGCTGTTGCTTGAGACCTATGTTGAAACCAGCATCACTGTTTATTTTATAATATTGGGCAAACTGTTTAATTTCTCTGTGTCCCAGAGTTCTCTTCTACAAAATGGGGACAATAAAAAACTTGCTTCAAAAAGTTATTCATTCTTTCAACAAATCTTTACTATGGGTCAAATACGGGTCCACACACATATGAAATTAACTGATACTTGTAAAGCAGCTAGAAAAACATTTCATACCTAGTGAGACCCCAGCAAATGTTAGATATTTACTTTCCTATTAATTTACTGAGAAAGATTCCTTGAATATAGATGATACTCAAAACATTGCTATTGAAATTCAAATTAATTGTAACTTAGGAATCTATCAAACAGAATTTTAAACTTTCCAGAGCAGTGAGTCAAATGACCATTATCTTCCCCTGTGGTCTTATGAGAACAGCATATATCCAGTCTCCATGAAAATCCTAACAAAAATATATCTGCCATGCCAAGTATCTTTACCTTATGTCAGAAACCAATTTTGAATTATACAAAAATTCAGGACATTTAATCAAACTTAAAAATATACTATTAATGCATAAACCATGATTCGTATGAAATACTTAAATATTAAAGAAAGTCAAAATCCTTTCTGACAGTGTCTGACCTTTATGCTTATCTATTCCTAAAATACATCTTGCCTATCAACCAAAGCTTTAATCACTTTCTCATTTCAGATATTGAAAGAGAGATTCCATTAAATCAAGTAAAGGTCATCTTTCTTTGAAATATAGATTATTCACCTTCACTCTTTAAAGAAGCAGAGATTGGAGAGCAAACTCAATAGAGGCACCTTTCTCCCCGCTCTTCAAAGTAATAAATAAGCAGCGAAAAGGATTAAGGATGATTATGTTCAGCTCTCAAAACCTGAGTTCCAAACCAGATATGAAATGTAATTCCAGTATTCAAGAGTAGGGTCCATATGTTGAAAAAGAAAGGACATATCCCATTTCCCTGGCTTCCTTCAAAGCCCTTATGAACTACCTTTGAGTTTATGCAGCCACAGAAGTGACACAAGATAAGTAGGAGTGGGTAATTTATCTGAAATTTTTCCTAGAGAGGCAAATTGTTGTTGGATAGGAATCTAAATTTTTAAAGCAAATGTGTAGCATTTCTTTGCTCTGAAGTCTGCATTTGTTTTAGTAAGTAGCTTAGGAACTCCCTAGAGGAAATTTATCTCTAATGGAAATTTAGGTCTTTTAATTCATGCATGTTTCCTTTAAAAAAGAATGATTTCAATTTTCTTAAGGGATCAAAGGGGTTTGCTTTTTAATCCTCACTACTAATAGTGCTGTTCATTACATGCCTACCTCCAGACATTTTACAAACATGTGAGTCATTAACCATTAACACATACTGAAAAGTAGTGTTCTTCCTAAAGTATCTAGCAAGAGGATATGTCATGTCCATTAAGAGACTACCTTTCCCCCAGCGTATGCATATCCCATCCTTTTGCATCAAGCCCATCTCATCGATTTTTCCTGAGAACTTTGAACCAACTGTTTTTCCTTCTTCTGAGTGCTCATTGTATTTTCTGCTTTTTAACGCAGCAGCCTTTTAAACATACTTCCCTGTTCTCTTATAAGTTTATGGGGTTTGTCTACATTTTTAATCTTTCCAGAAAGAGCTCTTTTTCCTACCTTGCTAAATAAAGGGTAAGACCTCTGAACTCCAAATATTATCATCCCCCTTGCTGAGTACCAAATGGCAAAGTGCCCTACCTTCCTTGAATTCTCATCTAAGGTTTACCAGGTGCAACCCTAAGATACCGTCCGTACTGGGTAGGCTTGAGGTATAAAATTCCTATTAGATTTAGTCCCCAAAACTCACATACACCAGACGTCATGAACTTAGGAGAATTTGGATGGATTGTTTCTTCAGAAATGGAGTAAGTGAAGACAAAAAGCAGACACTGGGTCAACAATTTGGGGAAGAAGGTGTGTTGGAGGTGTGGGAAGAAAAGACTAAGAAAATAGCCACCAGGGCTAAATTGACCCAAGGATTGATGGTGTTTAGATTATAGGTTCAATTATGTATGTTTCATTGCTAATTTTACATATTGAAATCAAAATATTTAAATATGCAAAAATAGTTTATTTGTAAAAGCAGTTCCAGTTATGTTTTCTTAAAATTTTTTAATGTTTATTTTTGAGAGAGACAGAGAGAGAGAGAGAGAGAGAGAGAGAGACAAAGCGTGAGTGGAGGAGGAGCAGAGAGAGAGGAAGACACAGAATCGGAAGCAGGCTCTAGGCTCTGAGCTGTCAGCACAAAGCCTGACCTGGGGTTCGGACTCACTAACCACAAGATCATGACCTGAGCTGAAGTCAGATGCTTAACAGGCTGTGCCACGCAGGTGCCCCCCACCCATTATGATATTTTTTTTTAAATCTTTTACCACATATACCAGGTTATTATTCAACAAAATTGGAGGCATACAACCCATTTCTTATGTCGAATTTATTTATTAAGCTTGATTTGTAGTCAAAGCTGAGCTTACTCTACTGCTCTTATAAAATGGTCATGAGCAGACAGTTTAAAATAAATGGGCCATTATAATTGTGTAATGTTAACTTCATTTTAAAAATATGAAGTTTGCTCCAACTTTCAAGAACTGGGTAGATGGGAGGGTAGCAATGTGTGAAACCATCGCTATTGCAAAGGACTCTGTAAAATGTGACATACTAGAAGGACGTAGAAGAGAGAACATTTTCGTGTTTCACAGGACTAAAGCAATTCCAAACATAAGAAAAAGTTCTTAGAAAAGAACACTATTAACTTATGTTTAAAAGTCCATTAGAACACAGTCGACTTGATGTTTTATTATTGACTAGGTTCAGGTGGATTTTTTTGTGTGTGCATAACTCCAACGTTAGTAGCACGTGAATTAAGTATTTTGCACTGAATGTTAAGTTGAGCTATGAAATTGTACAGAGTAGCCACGGAGCTGTATTAAGAAATGATAACAATTGATTAGCATTATTTAAAAAAGAAACAATTTCAGTGCATAGTAAAGTATCTCTTCAGAGGAAAACTGAACAGTTTTCCCTTTCATAATTATAATTAAAAATGGAAGAAGCTTCAAGCAGTTTTTAAGATTTTATAAATATTTAATGTAAGGAATGTAAATGTTTGTTGTTACATTATTTGCTGGCTGCAGAGTCCCAATTTTTCAGCATCCATGATGCATAAGCAATATGCAAATAGTTAGTAAACAGAATTAAATTATAGGGAGAAAATCTTTAACACACCATGGGGCCAGAGAAATTTACGGTGCTTAGAGTTCCCCGATGAATGCTGATATTTTACTCTTAATCAATTGCAGCAGGTAGGAGGAACATCATTTTGTAAGCCAAGTGGGAATGTATATCCGTTTTTATAAAGTGTGTTCATTACTCTCATTTCCTATATCAAAAGCAATATATTAAGAGAAGCTATTTCAACATGCAGGAAATAGAATTCATCGCCGGTGAAATGAAGTCAGGGGAATGTCTATGTTTCACAATTCAATCAGTTTCCTTCTAAATGAAGGTTGTGAACAGCACAAATTACTACAGGTCGGCTGAGAAGGAAGAAACGACTCCTCTCATTTTGCTTACTTCTGCCATAGAGACACCATTGGCATTGCTGCCACTCCTAGGCTTACTGCTGCAACATTGTGATTTTGGCATTCTAAACTGTAACTATAGTGCCAATGAAGGCCTCCAAGACCAGACAATGGACCCAATGGACCTTGTCTCCATCAGCATCACCTTTAGAATCTTTCCCCCCCCCCCCACTCCTTTTTTTTTTTTTTTTTTTTTTTACTGAGTTGAATGACACACCCCCAATCCTTTGGAGTCGAAATAGGCTGCAAGGGACACAGATACTGAAAATTTTCTCTTTGTTGTAAATCCTTAACTAGCTGGTGGGGCACAGGGTATACCAACACAAGGAACTACTGCCTACTATTATATTCTTAACTACACAATCAGAAGGGCCTGGAAATGCAGGTATGCTACTGTTTTAATGCCCTGCTCCCATAGAAAGGGGTTACAGAAGAGTATTTCACACTGTGTCATCTTCTAATAAGAAGAACAATCCCAATGACAAGTGGAGCAGAAGATAATGACTCCTCAAATTGCAAAATGGGGAATGTGAATAGATTGGGAATACACACTAGGGATATCTCTGACCACATAGTAATGTATCAAGTTGATGTGATCATTTAAACAGTTTAACACCCAATTCCCTTTCCCAAATTATCTGGTTACTTCAGGTGAAAGTGATTTTAGGTTAAATTGTAGAGATCGTTGACTTAATCTGACATGTCTCTTTGTATGACCCCATAGATGAAAAAGATCACACAGCTCATTCTCAGAATCCATTAATCTTAGGAGGGTGGTGCAGCAGAGAAATAAAGAAGTTAAAGTCATGGGGCGCCTGGGTGGCGCAGTCGGTTAAGCGTCCGACTTCAGCCAGGTCACGATCTTGCGGTCCGTGAGTTCGAGCCCCGCGTCAGGCTCTGGGCTGATGGCTAGGAGCCTGGAGCCTGTTTCCGATTCTGTGTCTCCCTCTCTCTCTGCCCCTCCCCCATTCATGCTCTGTCTCTCTCTGTCCCAAAAATAAATTAAAAACGTTGAAAAAAAAAAAAAAAAAAAAAGAAGTTAAAGTCAGTGCAAGTCACAAGATCAGCAAACATTGCAGTCAAATCACTAAATATTACATATTTAGTTAATTACAGAAATGACTCTTCTAAGTCAAGTTCTATTTATCACTTGCTCAATCATTATAAAATGTGTTCTAAACAATCACCATTAGAGTTGCTGAATATTTTGTAGATTCTTGGGCCTCACATGTGGAGATTTTGTTTTAGTGCATCTAATGGGAGGTCTAGTAATCAGCCTTTTAAACCAGTACCTGTTTTATGAATATCGATAAATATGGCGTATTAGCAAATGCTGGACCTGTAATGGGTTCTCAAAGAATTATTTATTTAACTGAAACATGGCTACACGAGTCCTCTTATTGCTCCAAATTTACATTTCAGCTGGGTCTCCTGCCTCATTTCTTGTTTCCTTCTATCACCTGATGCATCCTGTGCAATTAAACATCTTCTCAACTGTCATTACTTTGCCTGAAACATTCATTATTTTTTAAGCAGCGATAAAACCCAAACTTCTTAGGCTGTCATATTCTGGATGCATGGAAATTTCCACCTTTATTTTCCACAAACATACACTCTGCCCACACACTGATTTTGGTAGTTTGTACACCTTGTATCCCACGGCATGTTTTTAGTATGTCACAGCCACTGTCTGTAATCCCTGACGTTCCTGTGTTCTGATATTCGATCCCATCACCAGGGCCCAACCCAAATGCCACTTTCTCTAGGATTTAACCCCTCTCGTTGCACTTCCTATCATTTAATAAATTATCCTATTTCATGTCATGCTGAAGATCTTCCATGCGGTGTTTAATAGTCTCCACAACAGGGGCGCCTGGGTGGCTCAGTAGGTTGAGAGTCTGACTTCACCTCAGGTCATGATCTCACAGCTCATGGGTTCAAGCCCCGTGTCGGGCTCTGTACTGATGGCTCGGAGCCTGGAGCCTACTTCAGATTCTGTGTCTCCCTCTCTCTCTGCCCCTAACCCACTCGCATTCTGTCTCTGTCTCTCTCAAAAAATAAATAAACATTAAAAAAAATAGTCTCCATAAGAGAAAGAGCCACTAAAGCTGTGTTGTTTAATGTGGTAGCGACTAGACACATGTAGCTATTTAACTCAAAATTTTTACAATAAAATAACATTAAAAATTTTCCCAGTCACATTAGCCACATTTCAGTTGGATGACACAGACACAGAGTACCTCTGTCATTGCGGAAAGTTCTGATGGACAGTGCCGCACTAGAGGATTAAGACTCTCTTATGGGGTTTTTAAACATGAATTTCAGTGCAATTCCTTCATTAAAGTAATTTGATTATTGTTATGGAATAATGTTATGGGATGGGTGACACATTTTACCCCCAAACCCTGAAGGAGATTCTACATAATTACACAATTATTTCCAACATACCATTGTTATTGACTACAGTGGATCTCACATTTTAGAGTACATCAGAATCAGCTGGAGAGCTTGTTAAATAAGCTTGTTTGGCTCTAACCATGGAATTTCTAATTCACTAGGTCAGAGTTGGAGATTGAGGATTTGCAGAATTTCTAACAAGTTCCCAGGTGATTCTGATACTGTTGGTTTGGAGAAGACATTTTGAGAACCACCGGCTTGGTATGTTTATTTTTCCTCAAAATTCCTTGACAAGTGATCCTTATTTTCTTTGGGCTTTGTATTTTGTACCTGGCAACTTTCATGTACACAGAGTATTTAAGTAGGGACAAGTCAATTTAATTCAAGATGTATTTAAAGGGGGCTTACTTGTCCTAAATCGTATTAGAAGTATCTGTATTTGTATTATATTGTTATTTATACCATATTTCCTATCCTTGTGGAAATTGGAATCTAGCTGGAGAGATGGCATAAAGATATTATAAAATATTGTAATCCCAATATAGTCTCGTCTATTATAATATTTAAAACACCTTTATACAAATTGTTGTATCTGATCTATGCAATAATACTGTCCACTGATACGGACATAGAGTATCCCCATTATTAGATAAGGGAACCTAGACGAAAGGAGTCCCTGTCTTAAATAACAACACTGGGTTATCGTATGACTGTGGTGAACTAGAGAAAAACCTACACCATGCTTTTTCCTTTGAAATAAATTTCAAAAAGCGAACCACGTTTTGTTGGAAAGTTCCGCTAATGACCAGTGCTAGAACTTTATTATTTTTTTAAGTTTCTAAATATTAAGCAGCAACTCTGAAAACATGGAACATGGTACAGATTAAAAGCCACTTGAATAAAATACTACAGCTTTTGGAAATCCAGGAAATGTATGGACTTCCCTTTAGAAATCAAAGGGTTGAGGAACCAAGAAATGTCACATGGGAAATGCTGATAGATGATAGCTCCTTTGATTCCTTCTTTTCTCCAGAGCAATCACACACTTGACGGTTGAGAGCACAGAAGTGCTTGAAGTGTGTGCTCAAAACACTAAGCCATTCGAATCTAGCCTGAGATCCTACTGTGTTCCTGTTGTCCCCAAGACAGTTGTAATTAAATTAATCTTGCTGCCAAGATGCATGTAGCAAAATGGGTCAAAATCTTCATAAACCCTTAACAATCTGACAATAAATTAACAAATTGACTAATGTCTCTGTAGTGCTTGTAACATCTGGGACTAAAGCAGGGAAGATGAGATGAGAGCAAGAAAACATGTTGTTCCTTAATTGCTCTGTGGACTTTTTCTATAGTGGATCATCCGCCCAATTCAATTTAAGTAAATCATTGAACATATGGTTTGTACTCAATATAGAGCATCTGTGGTACTCATTGCTACGCATGTTTGCCACGCAGGTGTCTGAGTTTGGACTTGTCATATGGACAGATGGGATTTTTCTGTTTGTCTTTTTTATTGGTAATGGAGCAAGGGAGTTAACTCTCACTACTGTTGTGACAGCTATCTCACATCAAAACATTTCTTCTATTGTAAAGGGAGACTTATGGCTCATACTCTCTTTACACAAATTAAGTAATGGAAGCTACGCTAATAAAAATAGCAGGAAGAGTCGACTCTTCGGGACATAAGATAAAATGTTATTATTATTTTCCTGTTTTAGGGACACATTAGTGAATTTATCTACATTAATTATTAATGTAAATAAGTAGTATAGATGGCTTATGATGAACGAGACATTCCTTGAGAAAGTTACAAATATTTCAACAGTTCATCTCATTGACACTCATTTAATGTTGGTATAATTTTCATCCCATTTTAGAGATGGGAGTATTGAGGCACGAGAAACTTGGCAGAGATAACATAGTGATTTTAGAGTTGGAACTGGGATGTGAATCCAGGCTGTTTGGCTCCAGAACCCATTCTTTTTACTATTATACTTCACCACTTCTCTTCTTGGCAGAATTGGTTCATGAGTTTAGACTCTTCTTTTCTGAGGGTTTTTTTTTTTTTAATTTTGTTTTGTTTTGTTTTTAATTTGTTAGCGATGCCATTATTAACATCAAGTTCAGAATCGTTTTGTTGGTTATTGATACACTAATATTCTTTTTTTATTTTTTTATTTTTAATGTTTATTTATTTTCGAGAGAGCGAGCATAAGAGGGGGAGGGGCAGAGAGAGAGGGAGACACAGGATCTGAAGCAGACTCCAGGCTCTGAGCTGTCAGCACAGAGCCCCTTGTGGGGCTTGAACTCATGAACTGTGAGATCGCGACCTGAGCCAAAGTTGGTCTCTGAACCAATTGAGCCACCCAGGCACCCCAAAACTAATATTTATAATATTAAATATGCTGTTCTCTTCGATAGTGGTGGTCATGATACCACCATGAAGTGATGGTTAATAGCTACAAGGTGAAACTTTTAGAATAGGGAACATATTGTTATTTCTGAAAATATCTTCTAAATATGAAAGATCTGATAAGATGGAAAGAAAGGGACAAAGAATGAACAATGTTAGTAAATCTGTGCTTCCCTCTGAGGCATTCTCAGTAGAGGAAAGCTATGCTTATAGAAGAACAGAACCACAGGGTCTGTACTGGAGGTAAGCCCAGCAATATCTTTAGAAACTGCCATAGTTTCTGCAGCTTGCCCCCCATCCTTGTCATAATAGATTTTATTCCATTTTGTTTATTCAGATCAGAAGGTTCTGTTAAGAAGTCAAAACTCTGTGTATCTTCCTAGTGAATCCAAGGTCATATCCCCATGATCTGGCTGCAAGAGCTTTTGCAAATACAAGAAGCAATTGTGGGTGAAGGTAAGCCTTGTCTCTTAAAGGTGGAGTATTCCCAAACTATTGGTAGGGGGTTAAGAGGCTGTGCAAGCCAACAGAGAAAGTTGAGTCTCAGTTGAGTCTGGTATAAGACATTCTACTATGTGGTACTCTTGTAACAGGGCACATAAGAAAACCAAAAAAATTGTGGCCCTCAGCCCACTACCTTATCTCTTATGCTACAATATTACAATGTTATGCTGGATTTTAGGATGATGAACAAAGCATTCAGCAAGTCCACAGAAGCAGTGTTGCAAAAGTATGACTGACAGATACAGTAACTCTTTTGCCAAAGCAAATATTTGAAGAAAAACAAACAGTTACTCCCATCCATGACAGAAGGAGGTTCAATGTAATAAACCTACCACCAAGTGACAGGCTTGTATCTCTGAATTATGCTGCCATTGTGGGGAGTCTATACTGATTTTTTTTCTGTCCTACAGGACATTTGGCAGTTGCTAAGTCATCTTTAGGGAAGGAAAGACCATGTACCATCTGGCCACTTTTTTTCTTGACTTCTTTGATTAATTATTGGAGCTGAAATTAAAAAAAAAAAAGGTGATGTATCCACAGAGCAAATCAAGTTATCTTCATTAATTGTAACTTTCTCCACAGTGTTGGTCTATCGAACATTTATGTGGACATAAATATGCTCACACTAAGAACTATTCCTTGTAAGGTACATCCGTGTAAATATTTATTGTCCTACATTTCTGGAGGCCTGAAGTTTGAAATTAAGTTTTTGGCAGTGTTGTTCCTTCCAAGGGCCATGAGGAAGAATCTGTTCTATGTCTCCCTTCCTAGCTTTTAGTACTTTGTTGGCAAGTTTTGGAATTCCTTGGCTTGGAGATGAATCGTCCCATTCTCAGCCTTCTCTCTGCCTATGAGTCTGTCTCTGTGTCCAAATTTCCCCTTTTTATAAAGGTGTCTGTCATATTGGGTGAGGGCCCACCCCGTGCCTTCATCTTTTCTCAATCATTTTCGAGGACCTATTTCCTAATATAGTCATATTTACAGGTACTGTGGGCAATACTTCAACATTTCTTAAGGGGAGAGGGGATACAATTCAACCCATAACAGATATGCCCTTAAACTCTTTACAAGCAATTTCCTAATATTGCAACTTGCATGTCTCTGACTCTCTACCCAGATATGAACCATTGTTAAGATATCTGTGTATTTCCTTACCTCGGGCAATCTAGCACTCCAGGTAAAGGGAATATCTTGGTGTATGACCATAAGAACGGACCACGGGGGACATTTATTTTTTCCTCACTAAGTGGGAATATAGTATTGTACATAGAATTCTGCCTTGCTTGGGTAAAAGCATATCATACAATGGCAGCTTTATCTATTTGCTTTTATTTTTTTTAATCTAAGGCTTTTATTTTTTCATCTAAGGCTTTTATTCATTCATTCATTTTCATCTTAGTCAACCAGTCAAAGGGAATTCTTTGTGAAGCTATAGAATAGAAATTGGCAGAATGGAAGTAGACAACAGTGATTAAACACCACCGGCTCCATCTATTCACCTGTGCCTTCACTCACTGCTTAGGGGCATTTCAGATATGAACTTCCGCTTACTAAGGAACGTTCGTTAAGTTCATGAGTTTGTGGACCACATAACATTCACTTTAGGATGGATGGCACATGTCACGTGTGTACCTGTTGTTGGTAGCCACGTTTCATTGTCGGCAGGACTCCGTTAGTAAGGATTGAAAGAAGAGGAGAACTCTCATGTTATCCTATTGGGGCTTGCTACAGTCTCCACAAGCATTCAGATGCTACAGGTAATTTAATTATCTGGGGTATAAAGGCTAAGTTGTAGATCTTCTTGCACTATGGTATGTATCAGCCAGAGTGCTTTCCTCTCACTCTTCATCCATTTCGAAACTCAGTCTTCGCTCACCTGTGAAATGGCTTGAAGTCACGTGCTTTATGGTATAGATTGCTTCTTAAAACCGAGGAAGCATAGTTCCTCTTTCCTAGTTGTAGCTAGAACAAAGTGTGACACGTTGTCCTTCTTGTACATTATACTTTAATGTCCCAAATTCACTGAGCTCTCAGAAACTTCGCTGGGAACTCTGAGATTCGTGGGATTGATTTTTCATCCTTTACAAGAGTGTGGTGAAACCAAATGACTCTCATCCTTTTATGCTAAAAGTGCAAAACATATGGCTCAGTGCTTAAGTAGTGACAATGTCCAGACTCATGCCACAGAGATCTATGAAAAACAACCATGTTGTCACTGCTAGAGACAGACTATGTCACTTCCAGAGGGAAATATAGTGATATAAACTAATGGCTTCCATTATAATAATTGACTCCCCATAACTTGATATGGTTGCTGATGCTTTGAACATGATCTTGAGAATGGATGCTGTACAGTTTCTTCAAATCTCCAGATGCAAATCAAAGTCAGGGACAAATATATTGTTTAAGATATCCTACACATATACCCATATCTTCTGTAACAGAGGTCAGAAAAGTAAATATTGGGCACATCCTGCTTCTAAGGAAGGACAATATCCTCTTTTCTTTTAATGTTTATTTATTTTTGAGAGAGAGAGAGAGAGAGAGAGAGAGAGAGAGAGAGGAGGGTCAGAGAGAGAGAGAGAGAGAGAGAGAGAGGAGGGTCAGAGAGAGAGGGAGACACAGAATCTGAAACAGGCTCCAGGCTCTGAGCTGTTCGCACAGAGCCCAACATGGGGCTCGAACTCACAAACCGTGAGATCATGACCTGAGCAGAAGTCAGGCACTCAACTGACTGAGCCACCGAAGCGCCCCAGAAGATCCTCTTTTTAAGGCAAAATACTCTCCAACAGTAGAATGGGGTAAAAACGAGTCTGTTTTCTGGATAAACAGGACTCACAGATGTGTCCTACTCATTAGCGCACACATGAGGACTTTTCATACCTGTGCTTTTGTCACATGTGCTAGCGTCACTTTGACCCAAACAGGCCACATGGCCAAACCCAAAGTCGAAAGAAAACTCATGTAGTGAAGGGCATTGATAAGTGAAAGAATGGAGAATTGGGAGTATTAATAAAATCTACCACAATAGTCTTTCATACCGAACTAGAAGCTTCTTTCAAAGAGATTTTTGTTTTAGTTAAATGGAGGAGTAACTGGCTTATGTAGAAACACTCAATAAATATTGTTTTCTTGAATAAATGTGCCAAGAATTGTTCCATATGGCTGAAGCTAGGTGTATATTTGCCTAACCGATGTTTTGCCATGCTGCTATACCCTCTTACAAACATGTTACACCCAGATTTTTCATTATGTCAACTTCTTCATTTATGAAATTAGATGTAAATGTTTTTCAAAATATGAATTAACTAAAAATCTACAATAAACCCCTGGAGTGGAGGATTTGAAGGGTACTTACTCTAAGTCTTATCCTTGGAGACTCAGTTCAAAGTGAGACAATAGAGAAATTGGCTTAGAAAGCTGATATTTGACGTTGCTACTTCTGTGATTATGTTCTGAATGGTTCTGGCACATTCCTGCCACTCGGTTGACTGACGTCTCCAACCATTAATCCATCTTTCTTTTTTACTTTTCCCACTGTGAGTTCCCTTACAACTTAAACATGAAAGGACAAGAGGGGCATCGTGATTCATTCAGTGAAGGGCAAATAACATATATTTAAAACCATGAACTTTAAATTCATAAATGGAAATAGATTGCACTATTAGAAAAAAATGAAGGATCAAGCAAAGGAAATTTTAAAGTTCCTAATGAAATGTATGTTTTAGGGACTGTGTCATAGCTGTATTGTGCTACAACTTAGAATGTTGAAGAATTCTCCAAACAAGGCTCATACCTCAAGCCTCGTATGCCAGTAATGACAAACCTCTGTCATAATTCTTATGACATTATTATAATCAGTGATTACATATCTGACATTGGGCCATCAGTAACTTAGATACAATGAGCAACATTCACTCATTTTGGAGAATTCATTACTCTATATTTTCCTGTGATGCAAAACATACTCAATGATATAGAAAATATTAGATTGACTGCCAAATGACAAACCAAAGGAGAAAAATGGCAATCCAACAAAGCAGAATACACAAACATTGCAGCTGTCCTGATACGGAAAGAATTTGGGGGAGAACAAGGTATTGTGAATAAATATCCTTAGCAATATATTCAGTTTAAGTATATTGAAATCATGGTTCATAAAAGGATATAACACAAAGAATGACAGATTTTTGAGCTGCTGCTCCTTTAAAAATAAAGCACTTTTTTTCTTAGAATAATGAGCTAGAGATTTATTTGATTTTCTGATTTTATTTTTAGATGCTGTCTTGCTAAGGCCAATTATCATCTAGAACAGTTTAAACACCAAACACATTCCAATCTAATCAGAGAGATACACACATTGAACTCCAAAATAATAAACACAAATTCAAGATGAATTGAGATGAACAAGTACAGAACCACTTTGAAAAAGACCTTGCAGTATAATAACCCATTAAACCCCCGCTTACATTTCACAGAAGCAATTAATAAAGTCAACAGAGGATTGAGAGACATCTTTACAATAGTAGAATGTAAATCAAATAATGTCATGATATATAATTTTATAGTATTCCTTAATGAAATTCATCTTTGTATATGCACAGGAACTTGAATGTTTCTGGTTTTGGTAATGTTCATTGGTTTAAGGAATACTATTGTGAATGCCTTAATTTACGTGCTTTTATATAACCATAACTATTTATACTTGAATTCATAATACATGCACTTAAATAAGGTATTATTTAAAGGATTTATACTTTAAATATTATTTAAAGGATTATATTTTAATTCATAATACATGCACTTAAATAAGGATTAATCTTTAAGGTTGCATATGAATCGCTAGTTTGTTCATGCACCATATCATCTATGGCATACCAGGAACATATTTTGTCTGTTTACTTGTTAGCTACCAAATGAAAGGAAGGATGTACAGACACAAAATATGCATACAGTAAATGCAATTGTTTGCAAACAGAAAGGTATGATATGGGGCTGGATACACTCAGGGAGTGTGTTAGGAATTAAAAGGATGTTATATCGTATACCAAGGCTTTTCTGTATTGTATCTTAAAAGAGATTATCTGAAAACTCAACTCTCAAAAATAAGGATGTTTCAAAAACAGACAAGAAGAGAGAGGAAGTGCAAATAAAAAAAAAGGCAGAGATGCAATGTCTTTGCTGCCTTGGTCATGTCCCAAAGCCTTTACTCCATGGTTTTTCATCCTCTCCAGCATCAACAGAACCTAATCTCACCTCACCTCGCCTCACCTTACCTCCGCTTACTTTCCTCCTTCTGTCTGTATTCTTTCTTGGCCACCTCTCCCACCTCTTCTGCCACCACAGTGATTTTTTTTTTTTCTTTTAATGTGTGGATTTATGTTCACATGTTCTGAAACATATTACAGTGATATAAAAAAGTAGATTCTGTGTTTGCTAGAAAGTAAGTGAAAGGGGAAAAAACAGAATAATTACAATTTGAAAATCAGGTTGCCCTCAGACATTTTCTTACTAAAAGCCTATAATATCCCACCCCCACCTCCCTACCTGCCAAACCCACACTGTCAAACCCACACAGGCTTCCACGGTAACAGAAACTACATCACACTCTTCAAAGGAATAGATTCATCCCAGGGTGCTTAAAATGAAAAACATATAAATGACATATGGGTTGGCATATGCTAAATCCTCTAGGTACCCTGAACCAGCACAATCATGGGGCCCAACTTGATTCCATAAAATATTGCACATTCATTTCTGCCAAACAGGATAATAACAAAGAAGTATTGGGGGGAAAAATAACTAAGACTTCTTCTCAAGATGAAGCAAATCTTTTCAAGATTTTTTTTCAAAAAAAAAAAAAATACCACCAAGCAACAAAGAATAAATATTTTCCTGATTTTGTGATAGATGTGAAATCTCAATAATGCAATCAACCACTTTATTCCCACTGTTCGAGGATCATACATTCAACACACTTCTGAAAGCACAGAGTTAAAACACAAACTGTGAATTAATTCTTTTATTTTTATTTAAAAAATGGATACAACATGTAGCTTATTGAAAGGAGAGCACTAAGTATAAAATCCCAGATGAGTCAAGTGTACAGGACATCAAGTTAATTCACCAGGCATAGTTTGCATTGTCTCTGTTATTTCAAGCTCTAGTTATTTAAAGAGAACAATTATATTACCTTCTCACATAGGCTTAAAAATAAACTTAACTCATTAACAGTAATTGTCTTGAGGATAAAGAATATTTAAAAGACAAAAATTGGACACTTTAGTTTTACACTGTGCATCGAGTCCCTTATTCTCTTTTTTTAGAAGCTAAAAACACAAACACAGAAAAGATATATATTACAAAACAAATGATAGGGGAAAAAAGACAAACACCAAGAAACAGACTCGTAACTATAGAGAACAAACTGAGGGTTACCAGCAGGGAGATGGGCAGGGCATAAATAGGTGATGGGGATTAAGTAGGGCACTTACTGGTGATGAGCACTGGGTGATGTATGGAATTGACAAATCACTAAATTCTACACCTGAAACTAATATTATGCTGTATGTTAACTAATTGGAATTTAAATAAAAACTTGAAAAGAATAAAAAAATAAAAGGCCATAGGTTTAGTAAATATATATATTTAGTAAATATATGTATGATATATATATATATATATATATATATCATACATATATATGTATGTGTTAAATAATATAATAGATTCCTTACTAAACACCTTATAAGACATACTTTACTAAGTACCTTATAAAATGTCTATACCAATTACCCCAATACACCAAATCTCAGATTTTTCTATATGTAAGAATAAAAGGAAAAAATAAGAGAAGGAAAAATAAAGTGATGAAGGAAGGTGATAAATTATATTTGTAAGGATTTGATGGGAACAAAATTGCTTTACAAATTGGTATGGTGCCTTTATTGAAGAGATTTATGAATATGTGTTTTTGAGAAATTATAATACCAGCCAAAAAAGTAAAAGAGAAAAATGGAAAACATAGAGATATGTTATTAGACAGATGTAAAGCAATTCAAATTCAAATTATAAGTCAAAGAAAAAAAAATGCTGACCGGGCCAAATGAATGGATAAATAAAATGTGGTATACATACAATGGAATATTATTGAGTCTTTTAAAAGAGGGAATTTTTGCAATATGTAGCAATATGGATGAACCTTGAGGACATTATGTTAAGTGAAATAAGCCAGTCAAAAGAGGACCAATACTGTATGATTCCATTTATATAAAGTGTCTTCAATAGCCAAACTGATAGAAGCAGTGTAGTATGTGGGAGAGGGGGAGATGGAAAATTGCTATTCAACGGGTATAAAGTCTCAGTGATGAAAGAATGACTTCCAGAGATCTGCTGTACAACATAGTGTCTATAGTTAACAAAACTGGATTGTATGCTTAATTTAAGAAGGTATATCTCATGTTAAATGTTAACAAGCAAGAAAGAGAGAGAAAATAAAAAGGAAAGAAAACAAGAGAAGGAAGGAAGGGAAGAGAGAGAGAAAGGAAGGAAGGAAGGAAAGAAAGAGAGAGAGAAAGAGGGAGAAAGAAAGAGAAAAGATAGGTTCTTGGAATTATCCATAGGCAAGAAAGTTAATGCATAGGCAGAACTGAGAATAGAAAGACAAGTTTCACAAGGAAAGTGAGAGACACATCTTATAAACCTAATATGTGCTGAAGAAACAAGGCACAAAACAAACAGTATGGCTCCAATTATATAAATACAAAATGGCAAAATTAAAATATAATAACTAAGTGTGCATTCATAGGTGGTAAAAGCATGTGGAAGAGCTAGGAAAGGTTGATGACGAAAGCTAGGAATTGAGAGGGCCTCTAGAGGAGCGGAAGAAGACATCTTTGGAAAAGAACACAGGAGGCTTCTGAGATTCTGGAGGTGGTCTCTTTCTTGATCTGAGAGATAATCACGTGAGTGTCTCCTTTATAATTATAATTATTTTTGTTTCTTTATTTTTTAAGCTTATTTATTTTGAGATAGAGAGTGTGCAAGCAGGGGAAGGGCAAAGAAAGAAGGAGAATCTCAAGAAGTCTCCACCTCCATGCTATCAGCACAGAGCCCATGTGGGGCTCTAACCCACTAGACCGTGAGATCCTGACCTGAGCAGAAATCAAGTCAGAAGCCTAACTGGTTGAGACACCCAGGTCCCATATAATTATTATTTTTTAATTTTTTAACGTTTATTTATTATTGAGAGACAGAGAGACACAGACCACGAGCAGGGGAGGGGTAGAGAGAAGGGGAGACACAGAATCTGAAGCAGGCTCCAGGCTCTGAGCGGTCAGCACAGAGCCCGATGCAGGGCTCGAACTCACGAACTGTGAGATCATGACCTGAGCCAAAGTCGGTCACCTAACCAACTGAGCCACCCACGCGCCCCAGTATAATTATTTTTAAATGCCACACATGCATGTGAACACACACACACACATACACACATTTTCTTTATGTATGATATATCTCATATGAAAAAACATAATAAAAATGTAAGACAAAGTTACAAAGCAAATGAGTTACTTCATGAATTTTGCGAATTTTCCTTTCAGTTCTTCTGAAAACAGATATCTAACATATCCAGTAATTGTTGTGTTCAACTTTAGTTTTTTCCAGTTTCATTGAGGTATAACTGCCATAACATTGTACATATTTAAAGTGTACAATGCGGGGGCGCCTGGGTGGCTCAGTCAGTTGAGCGGCCGACTTCGGCTCAGGTCAAGATCTCGTGGTCCGTGAGTTCAAGCCCCGTTCGGGCTCTGTGCTGACAGCTCAGAGTCTGGAGCCTGTTTCAGATTCAGTGTCTCCCTCTCTCTGACCCTCCCCCGTTCATGCTCTGTCTCTCTCTGTCTCAAAAATAAAAAAAACGTTTAAAAAATTAAAAAAAAAAAATAAAGTGTACAATGCGATTTGATAAATGTTTACATTGTGAAATATTTACCACATCAAATTAATTAACATATCCATCACCTCACATAGATACTGTGTGTGCGTGTGTGATGACAGTGCTTAAGATATAGTCTCAGGAAAGCATTATTAGCTATCGTTACCAAGATGTATGTTAGATTTTAAGAACTTGGGCAACTTATAGCTGAAAGTTTGCACCCCCTGACCAATATCTATTCATTTCCCCCACTTCTTAGTCTCTGGAGACTACTCTTTCTGAGGTTGACATTTATTTGATATTTTATTTTATTTTATTTTATTTTATTTTATTTTATTTTATTTTATTTTATTTTATTTTTTAGATTCCACATGTAAGTGATACCATGCACTATCAGTCCTTCTGTCTGGGTTTTCATAATGCCTTAGCACAGTGCTTTCCAGGTTCATCCATGTTGTCACAAATGGCAGGATTGCCTTCTTTTTTACAGCTGAATAATATTGCAGTGTGCAAGATCTCTCTCTTCATATCTATAGATATAAATACCACATTTTCTTTATTCCTACATTCATCTATTGATAGGTAATTAGGTTTTTTTTCCTAACAAATGTAAAATGATATTGTGGTTTTGATTTGCATTTCCTTGATGATTAGTGATACTGAATACCTTTTCACGTGGCCATTTGTATGTCCTATTTGGAAAAATGTGTGTTCTTGTTCTTTGCCCATTTCTTGATCAGGTTATTTGCTTTTATGCTACTCAGTTGTATGGGTTTCTTGTGTATGTTACATATTAACTTCTTATCATATATCTGGTTTGCAAACAACTTCTCCCATTCTCTAAGTTGTCTTTTCATTTCATTGACTGTTTCCTTTGTGGTGCAGAAGCTTTTTAGCTTGATGAGATTGATATAGTTTCACTTGCATAGTTTTGCTTTGGATGTTACATCCAAGAAAGTCATTGCCATGATCAATTTCAAGGAGCTTTTCCTCTATGTTTTCTTCGAGTGGTTATAGATTTAGGTCTTACATTTAAGTGCAAGGTAGGGGTCCCATTTTACTTTTTTGCATGTAACCATTCAGTTTTCCAATACCATTTATGGAAGATATATCCTTCCCTCATTGTATATTCTTGGCACCTTTATTAGAGATTAGTTGACTATAAATGTGTGGGTATATTTCTAACATTCTATTGTGTTCAGTTGGTCTCTTTGTCTGTTTTTTTATGCCAGTACCATTCCATTTTGATTACTATAGCTTTGCAATATATAGTTTGAGTTCAGGAAGCATGATGCCTCAAGCTTTGTTCTTTCTCAAGACTGCTTTGCTGTATGAGGTATCTTGCAGCTATGGCTTATGGTAAAGCCTCTGTCCTATGTCACCTGCTACAGTGCTTCTCAATGCCTTACTTACTTTTTGGACATGTCTTCAGCTATGTGACTTGTGAATTATTCAGCCATCTTGAGGATGTCCTTGGTTGTGTGCTTAAGTTAGGAAATGGCTCTACACATCGCATAAACTTTGTGAAGTAGGAGGATAAAATGTAATTATTTTCATCTTATGAAACATCTTTTTTTAACTTTTTTAAACTTTTTTTTTTTTATTTTGAACTTTCACCATCCAAAAAAAAAATCATTGCTTTTAGTTTGGACTCTTATACTCTTTGTCTTCTTTATCCTTAGAATCTTTTTATCATATCTATCTCTGTTGTATTGTTAGTATCTCTTCCCAAGTTGCCACATTGACCAGAATCATCGGTTGGCTGCTGGATCCCTATTTAGATACACATTAAGTACATCCCAATGCAAAAAAAAAAAAAAAAAAAAAAAAAAAAAAGAATTCCGTAGAAAACATCAAGCCTTTTTAAAGGATAATTTATCTACCAAACTCCTCTAATTTAACACCCTGCTTTAATTTACTGTTATTTCTCCAAGTATGTGGAACAATGTGCTTGGAAAATCCATAGAGAGAAGTTCAAACTTAGTCATAGCTCTAGTGTAAAGTATGTTTTGTCATAAAGCTTGCTCTCACAAAAGTTCTACAGAAGTTTGAAGAAGACGTTCTAGCAGTAATTAATAGAATGTTTTCCAAATTTTGGTATTTGAGTAAGTTATCTAGAGCTCAAAACATTTCATATAAAATTTATATCAGAAAGGTTGCTTAAATGCTGTTTTCTAACAAATTATTTTATCCTTGTGTAATTTTCACTTGTGTCATGAACCACGAGTCTTTTTGAATCTGATTTCTGGGCTTTCTTACATTTTCTAGGTCTCAGGAGAATAGATAATTAAGTAGATAATTAAATCTGTGTGTCTGTACCAAAAGTGGGTTAATTACTATGGTATATAATAAAAAGCTACCAACAGCAATAATTTCTGGTCAGATGTTCTCAAAAACAGATTTTGATGGAAAGCGGCATTTGAGCAGCAATTGACTCTGGAAATGGCAGTAGGTAATCAGATGAAGTGTTTGGTTTTAAATCAAATGTTTGTAAATAAGGCACTAGCTATATTACAAATTCTGGATAATCAACATGGGATAGAAAATATCAATAGTCCATTTGACATACAATAAGGGTTTCTAGCCTTGTAATTTTATTTTAATAGAATTGTCTTGACATTCTACTGGTTCTCTGCAGTAAACTATACCCAGTAATGAAATCACTGTATTTCAACAAGGTAAGAATATTTCTATCTTCCTAAAATTAAATCAATTTTGTCATCAAATATCCAGAGACTCTTGTGCTTACGAATTTTAGAAAGCTATAATTGATTTTAGAACTTCTAACACATCTAAATCCTATCAAATGTGGAACTTTTTTTTAATGTTTATTTTTGAAAGAGAGAGAGACAGAGGGAGTACAAATGGGAGAAAGGCAGAGAGAGAGGAGAACAGAGGATCCGAAGCAGGCTCCAGACTCCGAGCTATCAGCACAGAGGCCTGACATGGGGCTCGAACCCATGAACCATGAGATGATGACCTGAGCCATAGTTGACCACTTAACTGACTGAGCCACCCAGGTGCCCCTGGAACTTTTTTTTTTTTTTTAACTTAACATTTTTTTGGTTCACCTAATCTAAGATTCTTTAATTTGCAAGTAGTTCAGCACAGATAACATCACAGTTAGAAGAGAAAGAACACTCCTTTGACCATAAAGAAGAGTAATTTCTCAAAAATGTGAAAGGCCTTTGGTGGTAAGACCTTAGAGAAGTAATCCCTAGAAACTAGCCAAAGTGTTGATTGTATAGAATAATAACCAAATTGCAACGCCAAAAGGAAGCTCCCCCTGCCACGTCTGGTTCTCAGTAGACACTTTATTTTACTTATTACTTTCTCGGCTTTCTTCATATTTTGACGAATTAGCACACACCTGCATTCATCATGCCCAAAGAAAGAAAGGCCCAGAATCCCTAGATAATGGAATCTTATTATTTCATGGTCCCAACCACAATTCCAAGCTTCCTACCACAAAGTCTATTTGGTGCCAGATTATACCCTTTATTGCTTTATGTTATGGGTTCTGGGCTTAAGCTCTCATCTGATATCCTGTCTCTTCAATTTTGTTGGATTACAGGTAAAAGATAATGATTTAGAGGAAACCTTTTGACCGGAGCTTAGACTTTCAGAAGATTGAGTTACTTATTTGTTGCCTTTTTTCCTGAAGTCTCACACCGCGATTCTGGCACGCTACATTTTATTATGCTGAATTTACAAAGATAAAAAGAAAAAAAGGTACACTATAAGAGAAGTTTCCTCCAAATGCTTAAAGCAATGAAATTCTAAAACATTGCTCTACGTGTATTTTCTGTGGGCTGTACATTGGTTCAGATTACCCTTCTAAAGTTCAGGAGCCTGCAATGAAGGCAGAAGATGTTCTTATTCACAAAATTGGCTACATTGGGAAAAGAAAAATGACATCTAATAAGATAATCAATAAAGGAAATAAACTTCTTCGTTTTTCTCCAGTTATAATTCCTATAATTACTTTATTTGTCCCACATAATGCTCCATCCTATAGCACAGTAACCTTCTTCTGTTTTTATGAAGACTTCATTTTTGTTTTGATCTGACCATAGGTTGGAGTGTGAAGGGGTGTTGTTTAGTAATGAGAAGAC
The DNA here is from genome assembly GCF_046562875.1 of Panthera onca. Lineage (NCBI taxonomy): Eukaryota > Metazoa > Chordata > Mammalia > Carnivora > Felidae > Panthera > Panthera onca. The sequence continues at coordinate 27,236,885 of NC_138342.1, read as the reverse complement.
AAACCTCTCAAGGTTCATGTATACAATGCTTGACATATAATTTTCATGCAAGTAAGGAAGAATTGTGAAGATCTTTGCTAACCCACATCTTAAGAATGTTATTTTTCACATTATATTACTATTATCTCAGTATTATTACAATCACTTGCAGAGTGTGGAAAAACTATGGGCTTGAAACACAACTTAATAATCATAAGGTCTGATAAGTATTAAATTCGCTGAACCTCAGTTTCCTAAGTTTGTTTCAACGATTTCTATGAGGATTAAATAAAATAAAATATTGATTGTTAATCTCTTCCAGGGTATGGAATTTAATTGGAACTCATTATATTCAAATTATATTTCTCTCCCCAACAAATTAAAAATTCAGATATCAAGTGGTTATTTTGCCTATTTATTTTATTTATTTTTATTTATTTATCTATTTATTTATTTATTTATCTATCCATTTATTTATTTATTTATCTATCCATTTATTTATTTATTTATTTATTTTTATTTATTTATTTTATTTATTTCATTCATTAAGCAAATATTTATTGGGAGCCTTGAATGAGGCAAGAACTCTTCTAGGCACTAGGCATATAACAGCAAACAAATGGAAAAAAAAAAACACTTTGACTTCAAGCAACTTGTAGGATAGTGGGATTTGTTTTCAAGAAATGTACTATATTGATTAATTAATTTGGTATTGTACTGGTCTAGACCAGCCTCTTTATATTTACTAATAAGGAGATTGAAGAGAACAAAAACTTTTGACAAAAGTTTTTTTGAGCCTTTACTACGATTAGCATTTCAAAGTTTCATTTTTGTCCTAATCAAGGGAAGAGCAATTAAGAAGTAATATGGTGGGGCACCTGGGTGGCTCAGTCGGTTGAGCAACCGACTTTGGCTCTGGTTATGATCTCCCGGTTTGTGAGTTCGAGCCCCGCGTCAGGCTCTGTGCTGACAGCTCAGAGCCTGGAGCCTGCTTCGGATGTTGTGTCTCCCTCTCTCTCTGCCCCTCCCCCACTCGTGCTCTGCCTCTCTCTGTCTCAGAAATAAATAAACATAAAAAAAAATTAAAAAAAAAAGAAGTAATATGGTTACATTCTTATTCCAGAATTTGCCAAGAAAGATGAAGAAAGAAAATAATCTATCTTCTTATTAATCATGGATTTCCTTTATCTCTTGAAGGAGCTAAAGAAAGATGAAGTGTCTAAGAAATATTTTATTTTTTTTAATTTTTTTAATCTTTATTTATTTTTGAGAGAGAGGGAGCTCGAGAGAGACAGAGCATGGGCAGGGGAGTAACAGAGAGAGAATGAGACACAGAATCCGAAGTAGGTTCCAGGCTCTGACGTGTCAGCGCAGAGCCTGACGTGGGGCTCCAACCCATGGACTGCGAGATCATGACCTGAGCCCAAGTCGGATGCTTAACAGACTGAGCCACCCAGGTGCTCCGAAAATATTTTATGTTTCATCACCATCTTATGTAAGGGGGCTGACTTTATAATCATCACTGCCAGTCTTTACCATTTTTCAAAGGACATTGAGATCCAGATTTTTATGTATAAATTTATGTTTTTTATCTGTTGCTAAGACATAATATTTTTGAAAAAAATTGTGGGACCAACAAAATCCGCCAGTTTAGGACCTAGCACATTTCATGTACAATTGCACAGAGTTCAGATATATCTGCATTGTAACTTTTTCTGGCAGGCATTTGACATGTGCATAATTCTTAAAGGAGAAAAGAATGTGCCTGCAATTCATACTACTAATATGATCTCTAAAGTCGTTGCAACTTACAGTACCAATTTCCAACCCCATATCTTACCCCACGCTCTCATTTCAGACGTACAGAATTCCTTACTATTTGGTATCAACAATTCAGTCATAAAAATGGTATTTCTGCTGGCAGTCAAAGTTCTACCATTTACTGAATGACTCATACGTATGAAATGTTTGGGTCTGGGTCTAGGTCTAATGAGTGGAAGTAGGAATTGAGGAAAAAAATAGAACTTCCCCAGATGTGGCTGGAAAACTTGAAAGAGACATCTCTATATATCTCCCTTTGAAGAATTTATTTTTGTAGTTGGTTTGTGTTGTGGTTATTGGTAAAAGCTGGAGAATATTTCTTTGACAATATTTTCTCTATTTACCTAATATGATCCTCTGTTTGCATTGCTTCAGTTCCTTCCTTAAAATATTCTGACTGTGAACAGTCTTAAGAGCACAATGATAAATGAACAGGACAGCCTATTCTATGCCTTATGTTTTTGTCATTGTGCAAAGGAAAGCAACCTGTTTTAAGACTTACTACCAAGATGGGGTGCACCTGGGGGGTTCAGTTAGTTGAGCATCCAACTCTTGATATCAGCTCATGTCATGATATTGTGGTCATGATCTCCCAGTCGTGATCTCATGGTTGTGGGATTGAGCCCCACATCAGGCTCTGTGCTGAGAGTGGAGCCTGATTGGGATTCTCTCCCACCCTCTCTTTCTCTGCCCGTCCCCCACTGACATCCTCTCTCCCTCTCTCTGTTAAAATAAATACATGAAAATTTAAAAAAAAAAAAAAAAAGACTTAGGACCAAAATTGCCAAATGGTAACCAGAGCCATAGTGAATTCATGGGCACATTTTAATATAGTGAAACTCATAAACACAGTTTTTAACAACTAAATTTGAGTGATTTTCATTCATTACTTCTTTTAACCTTTATAAAAACATTATAGTATTGATACTCTTATCTCAACAGGTGAAAAACCAGATATAGAGAATTCAGTTACCTCACCAATAACTAGTAAGTAGAAGATACAGGATTTAATCCTAAATGTTTGGCTCCAAAGTTCACACTTTTAGCCAGTACTCTATATTACCAGAGTATACTAGAATATGCCAGAATGAACATACACTTAGAAAGGGCAACTTCTAGGGGGACAGTCAAGAAAAAAAAATCTAGAAAAATAAATGGAAATATTAAGAAAGCCATGTCATGCTTTATAAATAAGCTCACATCACTTAATTTTCAGGAATCTAGGCATTTTGATTGCCTAATTAAATCATAGTTCTCAAAGCTTTTTCTTCACTAAGTTTATTAATTTACCATCCAAATAATAGTTTGCTCCTTCAAAGTCAACATTAGTTTTGTTGTCATCATGTTTTTGTTGACTTCAAAGTCAACATTATGTTTCTGTTTTGAGAATACCATCATTTAATCACAATGTCTATGCCTCTCTCTTTTTTCATACATCCATGACCTTTATGATTCGAATGCGTATATTTACATATATTTAATTGTGCCTCCTTTTTGTTATTATTTTTCATTTCAAATGTTCAAAAGTCAGTTTTGAAGTTATAATTATAATTGAGATTATTCCTTAGGATGCATATGATTTTACTAATACAAAATCTTTAAAAGCATTTTTACATGATTTATTGATTCATATATTTACTAATTTTTGAGTGTATAATAAGCATGAGGCATAGTGTGGTATGCTGGAGAAGAATAAGAGAATCTCAAACTTTCAAGAATTGCTGAAGCATAGGAAACAAATAATTAATGTAAAAATTACAACAGAATGCTCTGCCAGGGACATTCACAGGAGGCTATTTATGTTATTAGAAACGTACTGAGGTGCCTGGGTGGCTCAGTCGGTTAAGCGGCCGACTCCACCTCAGGTCATTGTGGTCCGTGAGTTTGAGCCCCGCGTCGGACTCTGTGCTGACAGCTCAGACCCTGGAGCCTGTTTCAGATTCTGTGTCTCCCTCTTTCTGACCCTCCCCAGTTTATGCTCTGTCTCTCTCTGTCTCAAAAATAAATAAACGTTAAAAAAAATTTTTTTAGAAACATATTGAGTATACATTTGTACGTTTATTGATGCTATGAATTGTTTAATTAGTGAAATGCTTTTTTAGTTTTAAAAATAATACAAAGCAGGTTTATTTCAGCCATTCTTGGATCGCGCATTCTGAGTTCTTTTACATTCTATATTCAGATACCATTGGAAAATGGTAGAAAAGCTATGGAATGCAATATTTTATTATTTATCAGGATGAAACTGAGTGCTATTTACTGTAAGAAAAATTAAATTACTTCTCTACTACTTTTAGCTGTGTGATATTGAGCAAACAAAAAGTTATCTTCTCTTTCATAAAATAGAGATTATATAACTAAATTAACAATTAAATGATATAGTATCTGCAATTTGGTTAACATGATGACTAGTAAATAGTAAGGATCAATTAATTTTAGTTATTGTCATTATTATTATTTTCTCTATGAACAGTTTCCTATATAAATACCACTAAATAGTTGTTGTTTTTTTTTAGACTTGAGCTCCAGGATATATGTCTTAAGCAAAATACAAAGCAAAGTAAAATACAACAAAAAGTGTTTTCCTATATAAAAAAATTGAAATTTCTAACTTCAAATATTGATAGTCATCACTGACTACAATTTTTATTTAATCTTGAGCTGCTGGAAACTAAACCCATGTTTGAAACTCTACTTTAGTACCTTGGTAGGATATGGCCTGCATATCTTCCTACATTTTAAGTTTTTCTTTGGTCCTGACCTGTATATTAGGTTGCAATTTTTATCTAGTTATGTCTTATCATTTTATTGTATGCATGCTTATTAACTGATCTATCATTTGTAGAATCAGGAAATATAGATAAATGCAAATATACATTATATAACATTGCTCTGGAAGAACTGAGTATTTCAGAGACAGGACTCAAACTAAATTCCTCTAATGTTATCTCATTAGCATTCTTGATATAAGGGGCAGATCCAATGAAAACTAAACCTTCATTCCTCTGAAATTAGTGAATCATCAACACCCTTAACCTCCCCAGCAAATTCAAATCAATGTAAGAAAATCAGTAGTTAGATAAATGTGTGCAGTTTTTCATTTTAAAGTGTAGCAGATAATTTTCTCTTATACAGAGATGAAATTTTGTTTTCTTAAAAAAAAAAAAAACTAAGATTTATAGTTACTGTTATGAGAGAAAATCTAGAACATAAAAAAGTGATTTTGCCTCTCTTCCTCTCTGAATTGTCTTGTGTATTAATGTTGTAATCATATACTTCAAATACAAATTTTATTATTTTAACTTCTTCCTCAGAAACATTCAGAGGCTTTTAAAATTCTCCAGCAAATACCAAGTAACCATGTCTAGCAAATATTATTTTTACCATGTTTTTTTTAATGTTTATTTATTTTTGAGAGAGAGACAAAGAGAGACAGAGCATGAGAAAGAGGGAGACAGAGAATCCAAAGCAGGCTCCAGACTCTGAGCTGTCAGCACAGAGCCCGACACGGGACTCAAACCCACAACTGCAAGATAATGACCTGAGCCGAAGTTGGACACTTAACTGACTGAGCCGCCCAGGCGACCCTATTTCAACCATGTTTAAAATTTAATTTTATATTAACTGTTGAAAATATTCCCCACATTTAAATCATAAAAATCTGTTTGCAATTGACCAGAGACCTCATATTGATTTCTGCTTCTGAGGCCTCTGGCATCCATTCTCCCTGTTTATACTCCTATAACCTCTTGCTTCACTACAGAACGTAGCTTCAAAATACTTATTTAAAAAGCTCACCGGCAACCTTTCCTGAAAAGCCTTACCCAACTCTAAAATTTCTTTCACTGAGCATCATTCAAAACTCTACCTCATCATTTTAGACCACAACTTATTCTTTCTTTTCGTGTCTTCAGTCATTTAAATTGGGGCCCTCACAAGAGGGAAGCAACATTTATTGACTGCCTATTATTTAACAGGGACTACATGAGGCAAAGTCTAAGGTAATATTTATTTGTATTTAAGTGATATGTCTCCATATTACATAATGTGAAATAGTAATATGTCTTAAGCAATATATGTCTTAAGCAAAATACAAAACAAAGTAAAATACAACAAAGCATTCTTCTCACCTACCATTTCTGTCTTAATTCCTCCCTCCCACAGGTAATGAATTTCAGTTACTTTGACTAATTATTGTGATTGGGTAGTTATCTATATAGCTCTAATTAACAAACTGATACTTAAAAAATACTCTCACGTATACATATAATCTACTGACATTCTCTGCTAGATGGTGATACAGATGTAATGTACATACTCTACCCATATGCTCTTAATCCCCCCAACACACACAGACCACCTTTCATTGGTACCTGACAATCTTGTAACCAATGTAATTTTAGTCCATGGAGGTTGTCTAAGTGCCTAAAATCAAGTGCTTTTTTTCATAATTCAGTAAGATTGATGATCTCAAAATGTCTCTCACCTCTTTACATAGTTTACAGTGTAGGAGAGTACTGATAGCATTTACATCCTTTAAAAAATAAAAAGTGTTATGAATTTTAGCTTCTGTTTTCACCTGTTATTTACAGCGTGTATTAACCAAGTGCTACTAATTAAGGGTTGGATGACGACTATGCAGTACAGCTTTAATTCCAAGCAGGCTAGGATAGCATCAGTAGATCCACTTGATGGTCAGAATCCAGGTATTTAAGCTGTATGTCTGTGAACCTGACCTTAGAGAATCACTTCCACTTTCTGTATTACAGGCCTAATCAAGGGAAACTACTAAGATACAGCTTCATTTAAAAAGGTGCTTTATTTTCTTTACACTTGCTCTTAAGAGCATTGTGTATTCTAAGGCTGCGAAGTCCCTCCTGCCAATTAATTTTAGGTAGTTGTAGGATTGTCTTAGAACAGAAATAAGGCGTGTAACTAATCATATTTTTTTTATTTCTTGATTGCTAAAATTTTCAAAACTTTTATGTATCAATTGACCTTCATACTTACATTACATATTTGGTCCAAGAAATGCTATATTTACATTTATTTTTTGTCTATAGTTTTATAAATTTACTGTATCAAATAGTTGCCTCAACAATAAGCTGTAGAATAAGTTGGGCATTATTAAAATAATAATAATAAAGCTTCTGTGTTACTTAGCTTTATATGTTCTTCACCCAGGAAAAAAAGTGAGAACACTGCAGTTCTTTGCCAATATTTATTAGTAACGTTGATGACAGTATACTTAATATTACCTTCACTCCCTTATTGTCAGTTGCGTAACTTAGCGTTGACCTTTCATTTGAGGCCTAAGTATTTACTCATATTAAACAATTAATAATACTTCTTAAAATTAAAAAAAAATGTAAACTGACAATATGAACGCCACTGAAGGAAATTTAATTTTACTCTAACTTCCTGTTAAATACTGAAATGCACAAGTGAATCTTAAAATACTGTGATATGCTATAATCAGCTGCAACTGTAAGTTTTGTGACACTAGTTTTTCACATGATAATGATGTTCATATTTAGAGACTGCTGCTAAAAGTACCTCTATTTGGTTTCGATGCCAAAGGAAGATGTCAGAAAATGAAGGATCCGAAAATTGACTTAACTAAGTGGTCCTGGTGCATGTTGTCTCAGGAGATTGAAGTTAAAGTATTGCAAGACATTGGCTAGGGATGCAGGGCTTGAATAAAGCTAAAGATTTGTTTCCAGGACAGCTCCTTCACATGAGCTTTCTTTACCACTTGAGCCTCTCCATAGAGTTGTTTCAAGGTCGTCACAGCATGGCAGATGGCTTTCTCCTAAGTGAATGGTGACAGATGGAGATAGACACATAGAAAGACAAAGAAACAGAGAGCTTCCATAATCTATTAGTCACAGGGACCATCCCTGAAATAATATGGGAAGGGACACACACAGCCATGAATCACAGAAGGCAAGTTTCATTGAAGAGCACCTTGGACACTGGCAAATAGGTGATGGAAATTAAGGAGCATACTTGCGATGAGCCCAGGGCATTGTGTGGATGAGTTGAATTATCATATTGTACACCTGAAACTAGAATTACACTGTATATTAACTAACTAGAATTTAAATATAAAAGTTTTAAAATATTCAAGTGACTTAGTTATTATTGGACATAAAATTAGGGGTTCGCCAATCATAGGACAACATTTGGAACATAAGACATATTTAATAAACAACTATTGGATCAAGGAATTTTATTTATTTATATTATTCATTTTCAATATTATATATGGCTATTGATACATAATGAATATGCAGCAATATTGAATTATTTCCTAATGATTTTTGATCAATGATCAGTTATATGATTACTTCATGGTTTGACATATTTTATTAAAATGCGAAAATAATTCCACATTGTGCTATAGCCTCTAGAAATACTTTTAATAGAAGAGTATCAGGCATACTTACACATCCATTTACCATTGTTAGTTTTTTTGCTATTTGACTTTCGCTGCTGCATTTGGTTTTGAATTTGTTTCTTTTAACAATGTGCCATATAGTAGTTTTTCCTAGCAAAGGTATGCACAAGAAATTATCCAGTTTCATTTTTACATAAAATATGTTTATTTCACTCTTATTCTTGATATTAGTAGGATACAGAATTCTAGGTTAAAAAGTATTTCTTCCTAGTTCTTTGAAGATATTATTCTATATATTATGGACACTATTTTTCTGATAAGTTTGCTTGCAACGTTTTTTAAGTTTTTGTAGGTGTTTTTCTTCAGTTTTGCTTTTAAGATTTTTTTTTCATTTCTAATACTTTGAGGTAGGGATTTGTATCTATTTATCTGCTTAGAACTTAATGGTCTTTGAAGTAAAGACATATATCTTTCTTTAGTCCTGGAAATGTTTCAGCCATTAGGATTTTATATATTGTCAATCCTCCATTTTGTATGCTTTTTTCTTTCTGAAAACTAATTTAACGTATGAACAGCTTCCATATCTCTTAACTTCTTGCATTTGCATTTCTGATTTTGTTATGTTGCTCTCTCAGCGATTTCCTTGAATCAGTCTTTCACTTCAGTAAGTCTCTGTATAATTTCTTTAAACATGTCCATTGTTTTTATTTTTTTTTCCACTGAAAAATGTCGCAATTTTATTGAGGCATAGTGTATATACAATACAATTAGTCCATTTGAAACATACAGTTTGTTATTATACATGGCAGTTGTATACAGTTGTATAATCATGGATTCCCTTATGCTTCTGCAATCAACATGCTCGGACTGTACCAACCCATAGGCAGAAATAGTGTGTTCTAATCCTTGATGACTGTCAGTACAATGTTAGCTTTTCTAAAATTGTATTTGTATAGTTTGTCTCATTTCACCTAGAATGATGCTTTTGAGATTTAGCCATGTTCTTGAATTTATCAATAGCTCATCCTTTTTTATAGCTGAGAAGTTCAAGGTAAGAATGTAAAACAAGGGCGCCTGCGTGGCCCAGTCGGTTAAGCATCTGACTTTGGCTCACCTCATGATCTCACGGTTTGTGAGTTTGAGCCCCGTGTCAGGCTTTGTGGTGACAGCTCAGAGCTTGGAGACTGCTTCGGATTCTGTGTCTCTCCCTCTCTCTCTACCCCTCCCCAATCATGCTCTGTCTCTCTCTGTCTCAAAAATAAATAAATATTTAAAAACTTTAAAAAGAATGTAAAACAATGTGTTTCTTCATTAACTTAACTGATATAAATTTAGTTTCATTCAAACGTTTCCCCATTATAAATAATGCTACTATGAAGACTTATAGATGATGTTTATGTTATTATATAATTTTATTTCCTTTAGGTAAATACTTAGGAGTAGAATTCCTTGGATGTATATTATACATATAAGTGCTGGTTTGTTCTCAAAATTTTATAGTTTAAACTCTGACATTTAGGTCTGTGATCCATTCAGGTCTATAATTTCAAACTAATTTTCCTTGTGGTGTGAGGCAGAGGTATAGATACATTTCTTTAAAAAATATGGATAACCGAATGTTCTAGCAATATTTTGCAGTAAAGCTGTCCTTTCAACAATTGAATTACCTTGGCAAATTTTTTTATAAAATCAGATGACCACAAAAGTCTGGGTCTATTTCGGGACTCTCTATTTAGTTCTATTGATCTACACGTCCGCCGTGTGCCAAAATCATACTTTCTTGAGCACCGTAGTTTTATCAGAAGTCTAAAAACTAATAGTATAAATCTTTCAACAATCTTCTTCTTTTTATTTTTCTTGGCCACTCTAGATTTTTTTATATGTATTTTATAACCAGCTTGCCAAATTCGTTTTTTTTTTGCATTGAAAATGTAAAAACACATTCCTGCTTGAGTCAACATGATGAAAGACAGTAGTAAGACATACGTAAAATAGAAAGAGGTCTTTAAAACAGAATCTAAAACTTGAGCTTATTTATGTAACAGCCTGAGTGTGTGTGTGTCAGGATGATGTTTGCCAAAATGTTAACGGCAGTTCTCTCTGGAAGGAGGGTTTTCTGTGCTGTGTCCCTTCTTCTTTATATCTTTTAGTACTCTTTAAATATTTACTGCCATGAGCACTTACTAGCTTTATATTTCTTTAACTTTAATGTGTAATTTATTTTTTTTAAATTTAGATCCAAGTTAATTAGCATATAGTGCAATAATGATTTCAGGAGTAAAATCCAGTGACTCATCCCCTACGTATAACACCCAGTGCTCCCCCCAACAAGTGTCTTCCTTAATGCCCCTTGCCCATTTGCCCATGCCCCCACCCACAACCCCTCCAGCAACCCTCTGTTTGTTCTCTATATTTAATAGTCTCTCATGTTTTGTCCCCCTTCCCGTTTTTATATTATTTTTGCTTCCCTTCCCCCTATGTTCATCTGTTTTGTATCCTAAATTCCACAAACGAATGAGGTCACATGTTATTTGTCTTGCTCTAATTTCGTTTAGCATAACACCCTCTCGTTCCATCTACATTGTTGCAAGTGGCAAGATTTCATTCTTTCCAATTGCCGAGTAATACTCCATTATATTATATATACCGCATCTTTATCCATTCATCTGTTGGTGGACATTTGGGCTTTTTCCGTAGTTTTGCCAAATTATTGTTAAAAGTGTGCTAGTATCTTGATTAGGAAAGCATTACATTTCTAGATAGATTTAAGGATTTTTATTTTCTCATTGTTGAATCTTGCAATTCATGAACATGGCACGTATGGTCTATGGCAAAGTCCAATGATATCAGTGGAACAGGAGTATAAGCTTTTACTCTACACTTGCATTTAGAGATCCAGGTTTCTTTCAACTTGAAAGACCATTTTGGCCTTTGGAATCCTCTCGAGCCAGTTGAAAAGTGGGACATAGGGGCACCTGGGTGGCGCAGTCGGTTAAGCGTCCGACTTCAGCCAGGTCACGATCTCGCGGTCCGTGAGTTCGAGCCCCGCGTCAGGCTCTGGGCTGATGGCTCGGAGCCTGGAGCCTGTTTCCGATTCTGTGTCTCCCTCTCTCTCTGCCCCTCCCCCGTTCATGCTCTGTCTCTCTCTGTCCCAAAAATAAATAAAAAAAAAAAAAAAAAAAAAAAAAAGAAAAGTGGGACATAAAACATGAACTTATTTCATGGTATAATTTTATTTTCCGTGCAATAAATAGCATATATCACTTCCACTCACATTCTTTGTTGTTAAATTTTTAGTTAAATTCTAGTTAATTAGTTACCATTTAGTGTAACATTGGTTTTAGGAGTAGATTAGTGACTTATTGGTTACCTATAACACCTAGTGCTCATCACAAGTCCATTCACAGCCTAAGGGCCAGATATAAGATAAATAATTCAACTATCAATAAGACATGCTGGAAAATATAGTTTAGTTGTGGCTTTAGAGAAAAGAAAGCACAAAGATATTGTTGAGCAATTACAGTCTCTGCTGTGCTTTTTATTTCTTGCACCTGAAATTTCTCTTTTCGTTATTGAAACTGTCTATATATTTATTTTATTTTTAAAGTTTTATTTATTTATTTTGAGAGAGAAAGGAAGTGTATGCACACACATGTGAGTGGGGGAGGGTCAGAGAGAGAAGGAGGCAGAGAATCCCAAGCAGGCTCAATGCTGTCAGTACAGAGCCCAATGTGGATTTCGATCCCACAAGTCATGAGATCTTGAACTGAGTCGAAATAAAAAATCAGACACTTACCTGACTGAACCACCTAGGTGCCCTAAGCCCTTCTATACATTGAGCCAAAATCAAGAATCAGAACTTAACTGACTGAACCACCTAGGTGCCCTAAACCCTTCTATATATTTAAATACATTTATTCTAATTTGTTTGCTTTGTGTAAAATACCTACATTAATTAGTTAAACTTCCATACAAATAGAACTAACATTCCTGTTATGAATTATTATGCAAATAATTTACTTGTTAAGAAAACTTGGAAAATATAGATAAACAAAAAAGAAAAAAATGATTCTGCTGAATTAGAAATAAGAATACATAGTTAATTAGTCAGAACATATAGTAAACTATTGGTCATTACAGTTAATGCTTCTAAATTGTTCATGAATCTATCTATATATATCAAATATATATCACATATAAGGATATATATCACATATATGTGTATTTATATATATATTACACATATGTGTGTCTATATTTATATATGATTGTGCAATATAATACCTATTGATCTGAAACTAGCTTTTGCATTTAAATATAGACACACACATACATATGCACATTAGATGTGTGTCTAGGAGGTTTGATAGTTACTCTCACCATCCAGTAGATGTTTTCCATGATTTATGCAATTTAATTCTGAAAATAACCTTATAGTGTAAATAATCCCATGATAATACTAAGGATTCAAAATTTTTTGCAACTTGTCATACCTCTACTTATATGCAGTGGGGCTGAGAGTCAACCTTCCTTGTCTAACTCGAAAACCTAAGTTCTGGACCATTCTGCCAACCCATCTTAGCATAGTTCTTACCTAAATTAGTGCTTACTATGATCCAGATGCAGGGTAAGTGTATTGTTGATATTCAGTATTTAACTGTCACAACAATTTTGTGTTATCACATTTTTCAAATTTGATAAATAGGGTTTAGAGATTTTAAATATATTGTCACACATCTCATAATAGCAAGTGGAAAAGCAAATATTTAAATTCATGTCCCTGAGTCAGAACAAGGCTTCCAACCACAACACATTACAGCCTTTGTGAGGATATCTCTATTGGCAATATATTTGCTGAATAAAACAATGACTTAAACACCCAATATTTAATTTATCACATTGTTGGGTTCAAAATACTGATTTTATATCCATAAGCCCAGGAAAAGGAGGTGAAAGATATTTTTTATTAAGCATCTATTTTGTGAATTTGAATCATAGATCATCTTACATAGCAATAAATAAAAATCGTTATGTCCAGAGGATATTTTTATTTAAAAATTAAATAACTATACTACCATGCACAGTTACTATATAAAAATGTATCTAGGTAGGAGCAAAAATTTCAAATAAATCAAAAAAATAAAACACAATACAGCAACACAGGCAATTTTTTTAAAGGATTGAATAGAGAGGAATTTGGTATTCTGTGAGCACAAGGGGACTAAAGGAGACATCTGAGATGTTATAGACTAATTTCTTCATTTTATTTTAAGCTCTCATCTCTATTATTTTTAAAAAAGCAAGACCCATATTGCTTCCCTACAATAATATGCAATGGAATTTTCTACTTAAAATCATCTTACGACTGTATTTCAGCTTTATGAAATTCCAATGATTTGTTTTTGATTATATTTCCAAAATCACATAGTTAATACCCTAACGTCTATCTAAGTTCACATGGGATCACAGAGGTGGTCTTATCAAAATCAAGCCAGTGAAAGCTCCATCTCTATTATAGACCAAACTGATGTGTGATGATATACTGATTGGCCTTTCTATTCAACATTTTACAACCTCCAAAAAAAATAATCAATACTATCCTCACATCAATGTATCTTCTGCTACATTATACCACAGAATGTTTATGTAAATCCTAATTAAAATGTGCATATTTCTAGCCCCTTTCCTTTTCTCTCATTTTAAATTTTGATATTTGTAGAAAAAAATAAAACATCTTCCTTGGATGTAACAACAAATATATAATCTCAATATTTATATATTGCCTTTCATAACTTTCAAATGAAGATGGAGTCTGTGGGAGAAAAGATGCACCAAAACATATTGTTTTTCTAATGTTCTTCTATATCCATGAGTCAAATTGTAACTAATAGTGTTCCTTCATTTTTCTATAACACATATGCCATCTTTTCCAAAGATACAGTTGTAAATAACAGTAAATCCAGCAGGAGAAATTGGACATAGCATCAATATTTCTTAAATTAAAATATTCCTTCAAGAAAAATCTTTTCTTTGGGTTTCCTTTTAGTTCCAGTAACAACATAGCTTGGCGTAATGGGTCAAGACTGGTGTCCTTTTTCAATTAAAAAAAAAAAAAAAGAAAAAAACATTTTCCTAAAATTAAGGCAAACTGTCAAAGTTCTCCTCATAAAGAAGTAAAAATGGCTTATTTCATTCTGATCACATTATAACACCTGGTATTTGAAGCTTTCAACTGTGGCGCCATGACATAGAGGTGCTATGTCAGAGTTCTTGACATCAAATAGAACTTTCTTATCAAAGCTTAAGGGACATTTATTCTTCCATATTTTGATTTGCCTAGAAGTTTCTTTTTTTATTCATTTATTTCAATCACTAAGTCCTACTTTTAGAGTCCCAGAGATTTGCTACATACTGAGACACAGTAAATTCACAAAATCATTGCCTTCAAAGCAATAATATCTAACAAGATAATATCTTCCCTGGCCCATCACCTAAGCAGTGTAAAGCATACAGCTAAAAACCAATTGATTAGATAACAAAGACTAGGGAGTCAACATTTTGTCAGTATGTAATACCTAAGAACTTTGTCAAGAAACAGAATATAATTGTAATCATTGGTCAGTATTAATTTTGTGGGGTTATTGTGTTAAATTTAAGAATTAAGACAAAAATAGGGGCACCTGGGTGGCTCAATGGGTTAAGCATCCAACTTTGGCATTGCTTGACTATTTCGTCCAATTTCCTTTCACCACAGCACAAAAAAATGCTCATAATGTAATTCCTTTATTCTAAATGGGAAGTGATGTGATGATAAACACACAACATTGAAATATACATCTTGATATTTTCTTTTTGAGAGAGAAAGAGAGAGAGAGAGAGAGAGAGAGAGAGAGAGAGAGAGAGAGAATGAGCCATGGAGCGGCAGAGGAAGAGGGAAAGAGAATTTTAAGCAGGTTCCACACCCAGCAAGAAGCCCAACCTGATGTGGGGCTCTGATCACAACCATGAGATCACAACCTGAAGTGAAATCAGGAGTTGGCTGCTTAACCCACAGAGCCACCCAGGCACCCCATGAATAATTTTTAATGAAGATAGTTGTAAGGGGGTAGTGACATGGGCTTGAAAATGCATGGATCTTGGAATCATATGTCATATACTAACTAGGTCTGTCCTCAAGGTAAGTTGCTAAATATTTCAACTTCATTTTCTGTGCACATAAAGTTGCTATTTCTGCATATGTAAGATTGATAAAGATCTTATAAGTAGGAGGCACTTTATGACATTTTCTTCTTTTCTTTTTTGCATCCTTCAATAGCATCACTTTAGATATCTGAAATATTACAGTCCCAACTTACACATTCATCTTTTAAAAATTTGGGTATACTTAATCCTGTGCAGAGATTTTACCTCTAATCCTAATAACATCTTTCCCTCACAGGAGATGTTTTGGAAATATTGAGTCCATGTCAAGGAAGGGAACGAATAACCTCTCGTATTCTTCAGGGATTGTGAAGAAATCATACCAGATAAAAAGTCAGACTGAACATTTCCATTACAATTTTCAAAAAGTCAGTGTAAATTGGGACCAAGATTTGAGTCAGAATTTAGATCTATAAACATAAATTTCTCTTTTCTACTTACCCGTTTAGAATTACAAAATATCTCACTTCAGCTTTCAGGGTCTGGAGAGATTTCATCCCATCAAAATTCTCTCTTCTCCCTGTATTTTCAACTTTTTTTTTTCTTTTTATTGATGCTGACTCTCCATTAGATCAAAATATATCCAAATGTTCCCCATTTGAAAATAAACAAGTGACTCTCTCTTGATTTATGTTTCCCTGTCAATCTTGCTGTAACTCTCATTGGTTTTTTTTTTTAGTATATTTTAATGAACAATTGGTCTACATTCAATATCTCAATTCTGTTCCCATGTGCTTTTGTCTTTCACCTCACAAAATCTACTGCTGCCTCAATATTCACAGATATCTTCTAGATATGAAATCCAAAGAATAATTTCTTATTGTAGTAAGTATTTGACTCTTACCTTACCTTAAACCCTCCCCTGCCTTGGTTACAGGATGCATTGCCCTTTCTTTTCCTGCTTTTCTAACTCTTCTTCTTCTGTTGCACATGATATTTGTGTTTCTCTGGCTTCTGCTCTCAATGCTTTTCTTTATAACAACCTCATCACCACCCTGGACTTCAATATCCTTATGTTCTCATTATTAACAATATGGATATTCCCAGGCCTACAACACTCTTTTGAGTTCTAATTCCATGTACTTAATGTTCTACTGGCTGGTTCAAACTGTGAAATAGGCACCTCAGCGTCATGATGATACAAACTGAAATCACCCTTTCCTCAGAACTGAGGATTTTCTCCTTTTTGAAAACTGTTTCCATTATCTAGGTAGCCTGCAAAGCCAGAAACCAATATTTGGTATGTGTGTCTATCCCATACCCCCTATCTACTTTCATCCGTTTAGTTATTCAAAGCATAATTATTGGCCACCCAATATATGTTAGGTATGGTTTTAGGTGCTTAGGATAAACAAGATAAACAATAACTGTTCTCCCATAATGCTTATGATCTAATGGGAAGGTGGTAGACAATGAAAAAGCAACAAATAAAGCACATGGTTTTAGAGAATAGAAAGTAACAAAGAATATTAAGCATGGAGGGGATTAGATTTAGCTGCATAAAACAGAAAAACTAAAATAATGGCAACTTAATGTTCAGATTTATTTCCCTCTCATTGTAGAGAAACTCTGTTCGTAGGCAGTCTAGAGCTTGTATGGTGGCATCATCTTCTTTAGGGACCTCTGAATCACTTTCCTCTACAAGTCTTATATAGAGCTTTTGTTATGGACTGAATGTTTGTCTCTCCAAAATCCATGTGTTGAAACCCTACCCCCAGTGTGATTATACTAGGAGTTGGGGACCTTGGGAGGTAACTAGAATTAGATAAGGTCATGAGGGTGGACCCCTCATGATAGAATTACTGTCTCTTTGGGTTTCATGAGAGAGCTTGCTTCTTATGTCTGCTCTCCTCCATGTGAGGATATGTGGCAGTCTAAAACCCAGAAGAGGGTTCTCACCAGAACCCAGCCAGGCTGGCATCCTGTTGACAAACTTGCAGCCTCCAGAACCATGAGAAATAAATTTCTGTTGTTTATAAGCCATCCAGGCTATGGTAGTTTGTTATAGCAGCCTGAGCCAACCACGTGAACTCTCAACTCCAGCTCACTTCTTGGTTCATGAAGGCAGTTGGGACTTCAGTCATTGAGTCTAAGTTCCAGATAGCAGAAAACAGAAAGCATGGAAGAGAAAAAAAGAGGCACACGCCAACATAACTGCCAGCTTTCAGTAATATTCCTGGAGACTCAGAAAAATATGTCCATTTGACTACCATCGACTACATCATGCTGGAAAGGATGCTCTTCGCTAGTTATCTGGCCACTCCAAACAAAATTGCACTGTGCTATTGCATGGGGAAAGGATTTGGGGCAAATAGATGTTTCTGCTATAGGTGGCTATTTAGTTAGCATTAGCAGGGAGGGTCTTTCTGGAGGAGTAGAATCTCAGCATGTATTTCTGATCGTTCCATACTACTGACTTCATCTCTTTAATAAGCCATTTGAATCTGTTTTTTTAGTCTCCATTCCCATTGTCCCTGTCCTGTGTTAGTAAAGGTCTTTCTACTCCTCCCCTCTCTTGTAGCCTCATTTCCCTAACTAGGCTCATGCCTCCAGTCTGACCACCACAGAATCAATTCTTCAGGATACCACCCTGGAGCTTTTAGAATTTCAAATCCAATCCTTAAACTTCCCTAATTAAAACCTTTAATGTTTTCCACTGATTCAAGGCAGTGTCCACAGAAAATCTTTCATGAGAAGTTCCCTGACCACCCAATATTTTACTGTCTTCTCCTTCTTCCACTGAATTCCAATTTCTAGGCATGAATAATGGCTTTTAAAAATTTAGTTTTTCTCACAATTTTATTTGAAGACATTGGTTCTGTTCCAAATATATCCTTCCCCAATCCGGCCATGTCTAGAAAAGGCAGATGCATTTATCCTTTATCACTCATTGGACTGCCATCATTTGTTTAAGTTCTTCCTGAATATCATACTTTCATGGCATGCTCCTATCTTTAAACATACAAATGATTTCTGACCCCCCATTACTAAAATTATTGTCAACTTTTATTGTCTAGACCATTGCTCTTCCATGATAAACTGTGAGCTATCTGATAGTAGCGATTGGAGCTTTTATTTCTGGATGCAAGCACCTCTTTCTGAGACAAGCACATTTTAGATAGTTGTTAAGGTTTTCCTGAGTGAATTAAATTCATTAGCTTCCCAGACTGAAAATGTTAAAGCCATCTCTGCGTTTGCCCAAGCCCTCAGTTATGGCATCATTTTCTATTTATGCTATCTCTGCAGTTTCTCTCTCATCGACTCTGTTCATTAATGCCTACTTCGACTGTCCATTTTCAGCCATTTTCACCACACATTTGAATCATTACAATATTATAAACTAATTCCCCTTTATTTACTCTCTCACTTTCTCGATTTTTTTTTCACTCCAGTGACACAACACAGATATTACCACTATCGTGGTACTGGCACCAAGTTTAAATAATCCTGAACGATTCACTGAAGTTCATATTTTTGCAGCATGGAATTCACAACTTTTTAAGAATGAGTTATATCCTCTTTCCAAGCTTGTATTTCCATTTCAATTCTATCCCCACCTACAATTTTGTCTTTGTCTAAAGGGATATCTCTAGGAAGAAGGCATCACTGAGCATGAGGCATTCTGTCAGAGATGTCAATGTTGTGGACGGTGTGTGGACTTTGGGCATGTGAGTGAGGTCAGTGGCACATAAAAGCAGATGACCCAGAAGACCCTGAAAGTTTCATGGGAGACTTAACTCCCAGGTGGACATGACAGGCTGCTTCCAGCAATGTATTTTCCCACTGAAGCCTTAACTGGAAGGGACTAGGTGGGGGCAGAGGTTTCCAGTTTGAAAGTGAATTCTGGCCTTGCCTTCTAATGCAATTCCAAGATAAGGAACCCAAGTCGGGGACTGAGAGGAAAGAGAGAGAAAAAAAAATAATAATTTAGCAGCTTGATTAAAAAGTGGTGCTCCCCCTGCCAGAGGAGCATTGTAAAGTGTTCCCTTAGTGTAAAATAATGTTACTTTAATTTCTTCCACAGATTATTTTATAAGAACTCAATGAAGCACGTAAGTATACCCTCACAACATTAATTTTATTAATCCTCTGGCAGCATTGTTATTACATCAAAAGCATCTGCGTCTAAAAGAAAGTTGTATGTGAGGTATACTTTAATGCATTGCAGCGTGCGGGAAACAAAATGATCTCCTGGTAAAAGATATCCACAAGAATCTAAAAGATCATGCACCTGATTTTTCTTTTTCGGTAGCAGAGTGTGCTTTGCATTGTGAATAGGAGGAAAAAATCCTCTCTTCATTCCCCCTGGAGTTTTTGCTTCAACCCATAGCAACAAAACATCATCTGTCTCTCCTAAAGTGTCTGAGTGATTAAAATGCTCAAAATTGTACCCCTTTTTCAAAATCAAAATTAAATATTACCTCCTTCCTGAAGCGGTCCTCAATCTCATCAGCCAAACTAATCTCACCTACTACTGTGATCCCAGAGCATTTTGTTTGCACGTCAGCTTGAAACTTTATACAACTCTGCCTTCAGTTGTGTTTAGTTTATTCCAAATTAGTCTTTCTCACTTTACGATGGTATTTAGGACCTCAATCAGAAAGACATTGCTCAGCGTCTTCTGCTAAGTGTGGTGCGATGCCTTGCGCACAGATTTTGCACAGAGGTAGTGCTGTGCTTATTCAATGCCTGGGATCTGGGATCTGATTGAATAGGGTCAATTGCTGATTCTGCTCATTCTTAGCTGTGCAGCCTTAGGCAAAGCAAGGAACCTTTCTGTCTCTGAGTTTCTCTCTAAAATTGAGAAATATGGACACACTTAATAGGATTGTTGTAAGTTAAAAATGAATTAATAAAACTAACAGTATTGTGTGCTTAATAAGTAGTCCATAAATATAACCCGTTGTCATTACATGCTTAGTGAATAGATCTAAACTTCAGGACATTGAATTTAAATATGCCTCCTTTTTCTCTTTTTATCCGTTAAGGCTCAACTCAAGGCTCGTTTTATTTTTTTTATTAAGATTGTATTTTAATTCCAGTACAGATAACATACAGTGTTCTAATAGTTTCAAGGGTACAATATAGCGATTCATCAGTTACATACATCACCCTGTGCTCATCCTGACAAGTTCCCTCCTTAATCCCCATCACCTGTTTCACCCATCCCCTATCCACCTCCCATCTGGTAACCATCAGTTTGTTCTCTATAATTAAAAATCCATTTCTTGGTCTGTCTGTCTCTCTCTCTCTCTCTCTCTCTCTCTCTATTTTTTTTTTTCCATTACGGCTCAGTTTATTTTAAAATTGTCTTCGATGCAGCCTCTATATAATTGTTTCATTTTCACTCAGCTCCTTTAATATTATAACAAAGGCCACCAAACTAAGCATTTAGTTATGAACTTCTTTGCTCCATTCTCTTTTGATATTTACCTCTTCTTGAATATCGTGATACAAGTTCCGTGACTAATGATATCCTCAAAGGGAGCTGAACTGAGAACCATACCAGGCAAATCCAATTGCTACATGGGAATTGGACACAAAAGAAAACAAAGAAGTTTGAGTTTGGATGGTTCCCACTTCTTCCTCTTTCCTCTCCGTCTTCTGCACCTTCATAACTTAAAGCCACATGTCTTCCAGCTTGGTAAATGGTAGGATTTTGTTTTTGTTGGTGCTGCTTTAAAGTTTATTTATGTACTTTGAAAGAGAGAGAGCGAGCGAGCTGGGAGGGGCAGAGAGAATCCCAAGCAGGCTCCATGTTGCCAGCCTGCTGCCTGATATGGGGCTCAAACTCACATACTATGAGATCCTGACCTGAGCCAAAATTTCGGGTCAGATGCTTAACCAACTGAACCACCCAGGTGCCCCGGTTTTGTTTTGTTTTGTTTTGTTTTGTTTTGTTTTGTTTTGTTTTGTTTTGATTAACAATGTGATCATGTTTAAAGACTTTCCATTCTCCCTTATGTTAAGAAGTATATATAACATAGTAACATCTCCATGTTAGAAGGAACTTTACAGTTCAAGTCTTACCTGATACATGGCTTCCTGGGAGGGGGATATCTACCATTTAAGGGCTCATTCCTTTTTAAATTTTAATTGCGAGAATATTTCTGTTTGGATTAAACTTATATTTGTTTCCTAAAATCAAATGTACATACACATTTGATCTGTATTTCTCTCCAGAAAGCCAGAAAGCATATATATATATATATATATATATATATATATATATATATATATATACATTTTTTTTTCTGAACTTCAGAGGTAGGTAGAATGTTAGTTCAATTCTCCATAACGTGTTAAAACTCAGATATTTGAAGATAGTTCTTATGTTCTTCCTCAATATTCTTATTATCAGATTTTAGAAGTAATGAATGATGGTGTCTCATGGGTACAATCCTAGTTACTTTCCTTTGAATATGCAAGAATAAATTAATATTTCTATAAAAGTACAGCACTTGAAATGAATACCATTTTCCATTTGTAACATGACTGTGAGATGTAGCCTGGGATGATTATTATTATTTTGGACAACCTATTTCAATTAATGAAGCCTAAGCAAATCTGTCATTATCTTCACTTTGTTTCTCTACTTGTTTTAGCACATTTATCATCTAGGTCATTCATATTGGGTATATAATCAAATATTGGGTTATTTTCTCTGATTGCACTGATATATCTGCACCAACCATTTCAAAACTTAGGGGCTTAAAATAACAGATATTTATTTAGCTCACGATTTTTTGTTGGCTAGGCAGTTCACCTCGTCTCGTCTGAGCCAACTTCGCTCATCTGTCATGGTCTCATTCATGGGATGTGGTTAGGTGGTGGATGTGGCTGATGGTTGGCTGATCAAGGATGTCTTCATTCATGTGTAGCAGTTGGTGGATTTTGGCTGGATTTTGGACCAGGGCAACAGAGGGCTCCAGACCTCATGTTTCACGTCAAGTTTTACTTCTTTATATGGCATTCACAGAATTCCAAAATTAGCAAGAGTGGCAATTGTCCAGCCTCTGAGGGGCAGGCTCAGAATTTACACAGCATCAATTTCTTCACATTTAATTAGTTTGAGCAAGTAATAAGGCCAATATACCTTTGCGGGATGAATAACGGGTTCTACCTCTTTGATGGAAGGGATTTCAAAGCAGTGTAGCTCCTTTAACAAACTAATACACTTAGGATCTTATGCTTTTACCAAAATTAAGAGTGCCTAAGGCAAAGGTTTGAACTAAGGACAAGTTTAATTATTTCAGCTTAAAAATATTATATGGTGCCATTTTTACCATGGGTCAAGATATTTCTTTACGTTACATACATTACAATTTAGCCAGTCATGCCACACGTATGATTAATATAGTTGTTTAACAAAAAGAGTCGTAGGCATGCCACCAGAGACCTTCATCCCATAAAAAAATAATTTTTATGAGATTAATTGTTCAAATACCAGCCAATCCACTTAACTATATCCTCTCTTATTTCATAAGTCACCCATTTTTTCACAAATATTCCATGAAAAATTGTATCATGTATTTCCTTGAATGCACAAGTTTTTTATGATATATATGTTGTTTTTTTTTTTTCTGTGCATGTGTGTGTATCCTTATGTGGGTGTGTAAGTTCACTTTTAACTACAACCTCCTTAGGCTCTCTCATTTTTTTGCTCTGTTAACATTTTCTCTTTGACTATGCTTTTATTTCCTTTGATTTCTATTTTCTTCTAATCTATTCACACTGATATCATCTTCCTTTCCTACACAGTTTATAATACTATTAATTTGTAACCATTCCCTTTATTACTATCTAACAGTTCTTGAGAGCTTACCACAGGCCGAGCACTATTGTATGTGATTTATATATATCAAATATTCACAAGAATCCTATGAGGCAGCTGATATCATTATGCCATTTTGTGGATTAGGAAGCCAAGGCCCAGGAAAGTTTCTGGCATCCGTCTTCTGATAAGTTGTAATGACCCTGTCACGTTCCATTACTTAAATCACTCCCTTGCGATCTTGTCATCTTGTCCTTCCCTTTTCTTTTCTTACCATGCTTTCTTAAAAAAATTACAAATAAGGCTAATTCCTTTTTCCTCATCTCTCCATGACTGATTCTGGAAAATCATCCTAAAGCTATACAGACAGATTCAAGACTCAATGACTATATCCTCCTCTGGAGGCTCAGCTTGGGAAGAATCTGCTTTTAAGCACATTCAGGTTGTTGGCAAAATTCATCTCCTTATGGTTATAAAACTGAGTTACCTGTTTTCTTGCTAAGTATCTACCAGAAACTACTTAGATGGTAAAGGCCACTCTCTGGCCCTAGCCATGTGAACACCTCTCACTGATGGTCATAACATGGCTCTTTGCTTCTTCAAGGCCAACAAGAAAAACTTCACAGAACTTTTCTTTCAGGAAGGGCCCAAACCATTAGAGGTTTGAAAGGGTTAATTGAATCAGACCCATCCAGCACAATCTCTGTTGATTCCTCCAAAGTGTTTGGGGCCTCATATATATATTTTAATCCCTTCCTTTTTTATATAATGTAACCTAATTATGAAGGCAAAATTAATCATATACACAGTCCTGCCCAAACTCAAGGGGAGAGAACTAAATACAGGGCTTGTCCACCAGGAGGCCATGTCAGAATTCTCCCTATCCCCCGCCCCCCACTTTTTCCGTAATAGTTCAACATGTGCTTAACTTCTAATTTCTCCTTCCTATCTGACCTCTTGAACCATCACTCTCAGTAAATAATTTTATTTCTTAGGGACGAGAAGATAAAAGCTACCAAATGGAATCCTTTTATTTACAAAGTATGGATCTCTACTCTCATTCTTATCTCTGTTTTTTTTTTTTCCATGTGTATTTATTTATTTTGAGAGGGAGATAGAGAAAGTGCCTTTGTGCACACACACTCAGGTGCAAGTGAGTGGGGGAGCACAGAGAGAGAATCCCAAGCAGGCTCCTCACTGTCAGCGTAGAGCCTGATACAGGGCTCAATGTCACGAACTGGGAGATCATAACGTGAGCCAAAATCAAGACTCAGCTCCTTACCCGACTGAGCCACCCAGGCGACCCTTAACCTCTTTCTTCTCGGGGAAAGAGGCATCATTTATACTTTCTGAGGTTAATATTTTTCTTATAATTTGGATTTTTTGAATAGCAATTTTATTACTATTTTCATTGATTTAAATACTATTTGTTTATTTTTTGGTGTCCAAAGCTTTCTTTTCTGCAAATACCTCCAGTCTACACAACGTTTCTCAACCTTTATCATCATCATTATTATTATTATTAGCTCCTTAATGGAACTTTTGAGACTTTTTTTTCCCAATTCTATCCATGAATTTTACACCAGAGATATATGCCTGTTTTTGTACTATATGTATCTCGGTGCTTTATATACAAAAAGGGTAAGATTGTTTTCATTCCCACTCCTCCTCCACAAAACTAATTTTGCCCCTTGCGAGTGATATAGTCCCTGCTAAGAATACACTATGGCTACCTTGACATTTTTAGCTACTACTCAATCTCCCTTCTCTTCATGATGGAAATTCTTGAAAGATGAAGGTCTTATCTCCCATCCATATCATAACTCCCTGTAATTTAACTTTTGCCCTTACCATTTTTGTTCAATTTTTCACAAAGGTCAACACCGTCTTATACTTTGCGTCATCTAATAGACACATTTAAGTCCTCATTGTATTTGAACTCTTTTTGACATTTACACTGTTGATCTTTTCTCTTCCTCTTGAAACTCTGTCTTTCCTCATACTCCAGAAAAGCAACATTTCCACTTTTCTCTTTTACTTCAAACACGTTGTGAATCATATCCCAGGCTTTCGACTATCACTTCTATGCTGATGATGCGACTTGCAATCTCCAGTCTAGATTTCTCTCTAGAGCTCCAGACACGTTCACCTTCCTGATTTTCATGGCTCACGAATACTTCAGTCCCAGCATTCTGATCTCAACTTCTGATTCCTGTCTACACAGTCTATTTTGATAAATGACATTATTTCAACCTAACTGATAGGACAGAAACCAGAAGATCTTCCTTCTTAACTATTCTCTTTCAGTCACCATAGCTATTTACTTTTAAGAAGATAGAGTAAATTTACACCATCTTATTTTTATCCTTATTCTGAGGGATTTGAATCAAAGCATCAGCATCAACCCATTCATAGAGGTTTTATCTCCGATATATCCTCCAGTAAACATCATTTTCATACTGTATCCAGAGTGGCCTTTTAAAATATGAATCTGATCATATCACGATCTTGTGTCAAACCAATCAATGATATTCCTGGATTCAGAATAAAATACAACATTGTTTATAACTTGAACTCTCTTGCCTATCCTAAAACTCAGGTCTTTAAGAATTATATTATGGAGGATTTTCATACAGTGAACTCAGTTATTATTCAAAGCTTTCAACTTACATGGGAGATGAGTCAATCTCTTGAAATTCTATCCCATTAGCATTTATTTCTGCTATTTTATTTTATTTT
The DNA here is from genome assembly GCF_046562875.1 of Panthera onca. Taxonomy (NCBI): domain Eukaryota; kingdom Metazoa; phylum Chordata; class Mammalia; order Carnivora; family Felidae; genus Panthera; species Panthera onca. The sequence goes on along the minus strand of NC_138342.1, from coordinate 27,210,972 downwards.
ATTTCATTTTATTCTATTTCATTTTATTTTTAGTTTATGCTGTGAAACGAAATCTTTTCTGATAAGTCCACCTTGAAATTCCTCCACCTGTCTTTTCATCAGGGCTCAGTCTAAGTTCTCGAGATTTATTTTGCTTCATGATATGGGGCAGAGACAATATCTCAGGGTTAATACTGGCCATGTATCCAAACCAACATCATCAGCCTTACCAGTCCCTTTGATTTTTTTTTGTTTCAATATACCCTTATCCTGGCTGCAAGGTCCAGGGAAATGTGTGTTCCCTGATTGTTCTCGAGATCATGTCCATGTCCCTTAAACTCAGAAAATTTAAGGTGGGGACTACAGGACCTCTGTAAAGTGAATTCAGGCCTATAAAGTTGCCTTACACAACATACTGTTCTTTCTAACTTACTCTTCTGTGTTAAGGTGCCTCAATGTTTTTGGCAAGGGGGTTAATTTATCCTAACACCATGGTTGAGAAGCAGGACATAGGTCTGTTTACTCTCAGACCCAAATACTTACTATATATTTTTGTACTATCTCTCCTTAGAATTAATGTTGACATCTTGCCTCATTATCAGAGGCAATTTCTTATCAGAATATCATCAGCTGTTAGCCCACTTGATTTTCTTGAACTTTGTCTCTGAATTCCTTTACCTCTCCTGTGCCCCACATCAGAAGTTCTGGGGGAAGGGATTTGGATAAACTTGTGAAGATTCAGGATAAACAAGCTCTGAATTTAGCTTCCACATCACTTTCCAAGTCTCATACCCTGTTTGGGGGCAGCCAGGGGAAGGAGAACATTTTTGGGGATATGTCTACTTGTAGAAAGTAACTTTTCTTAATCACATAAATTATCACATTTGCTTGTAGGACTCTGTTAGCACCACGCTCATGTTCTGTCAAAACATTTAGCTACTAAATGTGTCCTGCTCTCTATGTTTGGGTAAATTTATAGATAATTTCTCCCATCTTTGATTGCTAAATAATTCCTATACACTCTTCAAAATGTATCTCAGGGGTTATTTCTTTGAGGAAGCCTCTCTAGATTTCTTCTTTTTTGGCCCATAACTACTTCATTTAGCACATATATTAACTAAATGAGTTAATATATGTGGACTGCTTAGCCACATGTTTCTGTTATATACTCAGCACTGAATAACGTAACAGTGCCTTATACATTTTCAGTGTTCAATATTATTGATTAAAGAGTCAATGATATATTGGGCAAATAACCTGAAATCTTATAAATCTTCACTCTAAATCTGTAAAACTCTTACATAACTTTGAAAGCCTGGCTCTCACCCAATTTGTCTTCCCACCATCTGGTCTCCAACTTTTCCTCTTTGTTCTGAAATTCTCCTGAAATTAATATGTCCTTTTCTTACTACATAATAATTTTTATATCCCTTATTACAGCACTGAAGATAGTTTGCACTGTATTGCTTAAGTGTAGATTAACTTTTCCTTATGTCTTCTTAATTTTTAGATGGGCAGCATGCAGGTCATAGTTGTTTTGTTTTGTTTTGTTTTGTTTCTTTTTCTGGAAATGAACACATTTACATTGAGTTTTTCAAATGTTGAACTACCTAGGAAGAGAAAGAACCCAAAGGCAGCCTAGAAGATTCTGCATGTAGGTCCAAAACTTAACTTTATATATATCTTCCATGTTACATGTATGTACATGTGTGTGTGGATATACGTATTGTGATCAGTGGCATTCAAATATGGCCCTAAATGACTCACGCTTCTGTTTAACTCTACTCCCTTGAGTGTGCACAGGTCTTGAAATATAATGAAATATTTCTCTTGTATTTATATTACCTTACATGGCAAATGGATTTTGCAGGTACAATAAGGTCACTAATTCATTGATCCTGGGTACCCTGAACTTAATCAGTAAAACCTTAAAATTAGAGACTCCTTCTAGTTTTAATGGGGTAACATGCTATGTTGAGAGAAGACCATGTTGCTAGGACCTGAGAGTGGCCTCCAGGAGCTGAGAAATCCCTGTCTTATAGCCAACAAGAAAATAGGAAACTCAGTCCTACAACCCCAAGAAATAAATTTTGCCAACAACCGGAATGTGCCTGGTAGAGCAAGCTGAGACTGAGATGAGATTGTTGCTCCAGCTGACGCCTTGATTTTGGCCTTTGAGAGTTTGGCAGAGGACCTAACAAGACCTGCAGCCAAATTCCTGACCCATGGAAACTGAGTATCATGGAGTGTAGGTTTGTGTGCCCTTGAAATCCATTTGCTGAAACTCTAGCTCCTAATGGGATGCTATTAGGAGGAAGGGCCTTTGGGAGGTACTTAGGTTTAGATGAGGTCATTGCATGGACCCACATGATTGGTGTCCTTATAAGGGCATGAAGAGACTCAAAATCTCTCTCCCCAGCATGTGAGGATTTAGCAAGGGGGCTTCCATCTAAAAACAAGGAAAAGGTCCCTCACCAGGAAATGAATTGGCCATCATCTTGACCTTTCTTTGGCTTCTCAGCTTCCAGAACTGTAACAACAAATGTCTACTGTTTAAACCACTCAGTCTCTGATCTTTTCGTTATAGTAGCCTGAACTGGCTAGGACAATGAGAGAATATATGTTTATTGTCTTAAGCCTCTACTTTGGTGGTAATTTGTTACACAAGGAAATCGACCCAATAAATTATTTTAAATACATAAAAAGAGAAGGGATTTTGTTTTTTTATTGTAACTTATGTACACCTTGCCTTTTGTTTGTGGTTGAGTGAAGATCACTAAGCCCATTCCACAGAATTGCCTTATGGGAAAATTCCTGCGAAGCACTGCAGAGGAAATGAGGTGTATCCTTAAACATCAGTATTTAGGAGAGAAAAACTATGGCATTCACCTTAAGCCAGGCTCCACAGCACCAGAGTAAACATGATTTTTTAACAGAACCCATTTACTCTCTTGCCTCAACGGGACTCTATGCTCCTTTGCTAATGACACAGGACTGAGAAAGAAAGTAATCATGTAAAGTAGCTCTACCCCAAGAATTGTTAAACGGGACACCTATATTTATCCCCTTCTCCCCACAAAATACCTTGAAGTGACACTATGGAGAGCTCATTTGAGGCTAACTGCAGAGTGACAGTTTTCTCCTTCCGCAGGAGAAGGATAATCAGGTTCATTAATCCGTTCAGACCTCCAGGGTATCATTTATTAAATTGCTCCCAATGTGCCTTATTCACTCCCAGGAAATAATTTACATACTAGGGAAATTTGATTCACTATCAAGCATATTCCATTTTAAACAATTCTCATTTTCATTCCTTGGTGGAAGGTAATAACTTATGCAAAATATGTGCAGGCATAGATTATGCCATGCTGGGAAATTATTTAAGTATTACTTTCAGGATGTCAATATTGCATGAAAATATCTGTAATATATTATGCAATGAATTTAATGAGGGTTTTTTTCCCCGTGTTTTTTTCTTGTCCTAGCCACCCTCCATACCTCTCACCCCCACACACACAAAAAGACAATTAAAAGTAATCCTGTATAAAATGTGAGGACCTAGAAACATAGGCTTATTGATGAACAGCAGTGGAAGTCATACAAGTGACTTCTTTCTTTCATTATTCGGCTTCAGTCTTTCAAGTGAATCCAGCTGAAGCTCTTTTGTATAAGCCTCCATCTAAACAGTTAATTGCACTTTAAGACACTTTGCTTCCCAACTGAAACAACATTAGCTGCCTTATTCAGAGAGAAAACTCACTTGGCTTATATTTCCATAATAAAGTTATGTTTCAACTGGTTAAGCTTTAACTTTTTTTTTTTGAAACAGAAAGACTCTAATGATAGCCACTTATGTGTAGAACTTACATGTGCCTAGATATTGCTGTAAGTTTGGCATATCTTCCTTCAAGTATTACTTCAAGCCACCCTGTGAGGTAGATACTACAATTACCACCTTTGAAAGGTGAGGAAATGGAATGAGAGCAACAAAATAATACAAAACCTGCTTATCAATCTTTCCATGATGAATAGCCACTATTAGATTGCTTGATTTTTTAAACATAAACGTTTGAGTCTTGCAGAGATGGCTATTAAACTGCCAATTGTGTAAATTATAACCTATCGAATGAAATGACACATAAAAAGCTATTTGGGTCTCACCCTCACCTGCTGTCTTGAGTTGCTAGACTATTCCTTTAAATGAGAACAATGGGATCCAGTTCTAGCACCTCTGCTAACAAGTTGTGCCTCCCTAAACCTCAGTTATTGTATCTAGAAAATAAGTTGATGGTGTTTATAAGAATTATTTACGCTATGAAACTGTAGAGAAGGAAAAATTTCTCCTTTGACCCTTCAAGTTCTCCCAGTTCGAGTAACAAGCTTACATGAGGCCGATTAACAGGAGGAAAAAAAAGAAAAGAAACATAGTTTCATTATTAGAGGCCCAATAATGAAATTCAATAAGAACCAAGGTAGGTAGTTTTTATACATTCTAGAAAAAGAGGCAACAAATTTGTAAGGAATTGATAAGATAAAAAAACAAACAAAAAGAGGTGTTGGAATCTTTCATTTGTTTTGTTTTAAAAAACAACAGTACCAAGGTTCTCTTTTATAGCTTTTTCTGCTTTAAAGTCCATATCTCTGGTGATAGGGATTTCTTTTTCACTTCTTAGCAAAACAGAGGGTATTTCTCTTATGGGAGATTTGTTTCCTGCTTTCAGCGGGATAGAGGATGGTCTGAGTATCTTACATTGTCTGTTTCTTAAGAAACGCTTATGTTACATAATCAACATGCCAAAGGGGCACATTTTGGAAGGCCTGCCCTTACCCCCTACAGAACTCTACCTTTTCCCCAACATTATCTATAATGTGTTTATGATTTGGCTAAAACTGAAAAAGTTACCACCAGGAATATGTCAAGGTGTGAATACCCCAACATTCCCCCCTCCTGAAAACACAATCGAGGGAAATATTTCAAAGTATAAGTGTGGAGTAAATCTTCCAGTATATTGAGTTTGTTTCTTAACAAACCTGTCAAATATTTAATTCCAACTGTGATTTCCAATTTTTTTTTTCAAGATAGCAGATCACAGCTTAAGCAATCAATATGCTGGCCAACAGTGGATTGAATGTCCTGTCCCCTAAACACATTATTTTTCCCTGACATAGCAAAATCTTAAGATCAAATGAACAGCAATTGAAACTTCTCCCTCCTTTTCTGGTCTCAGAGCAGCAGTTTGCAGAATGCTATGAAGTTCACATTACTTCCCCTGCTGTAGTGGGTCATGTATTTTAATCTAAAAAGATGTAAATTGTGGGCTTATAAGAGTGAAAGCACCGTGTCCATGCTGGCAGAAAATGTTTTAAATTATTTTCTGACAGTGCAAAAATACAGCTACTGAGGTTTTAGCTGATGGACAGTTGAGAATTTGGAGTGCAAATCAGAAAGTCAGCTAAGGAACAGGCTTTCCTCCTGCTACTGTGGTTGTTATCACTGCTCTTTTCTCCTCCCAGTGCCAGGTTTATAATTTTTTTGCATTTGCAAGACAATGACAGGCAAGACTGCTTCACAGTTGCAGAGGCTAAAGTACAACCAATAACAAATAGCAAATAAATGGAATGAAAGTGACTGAAACTTTTGTTCTTCCAAGTGCAAATAAGTTGCTGTTTGATATTTAACCACTTAACCATATAAACATGTAGATGATGGTGAAACATGGGTTTGCCAAGGTGTTTTTTTGAGACAGTTGTTTAATATTTTCTTTAAAAATACAAAGGAAATGAACTCTTTAGGAAAATACAACTTGGAGAATGAGGAAAAAATAGAAAAGTGGGGATAGCAGGCACTGGAGCTGACACAAAAGAATTTGGATTGTTCTTCATTACATTGTGTGGGATGAATAAAATCCACTCTGAAGACAGGAAAGAGAAACTTATAGGAAAAAGACTCAATGCCCCAAGCTGTACAGTAAAAAGCACTCCTTAGCAGAAGTGTGCACTCCAAAGAATGGGAAGGTAATCAGGTAGCTGGACTACAAGATGGCTGCATCCCTGCCCCATCCCAAAATCAATAGTATGAAAGTGTAGAGGGAATATTGTAACCCAGACATTCGTCTCAGTGGTATGAGTGTCTGGGAGGCAATGATGGAACCTGAGGAAGATAAAGATGCTGGTGCCATATAATTCCATGAACAGGCTGGTTCGGGAAAGAGTCCTGGTTGGAAGGGAGACCAGGAGGGACACATTGAAAAGTAGATCTTGCTGCTATTGCATAACCTTGTTTCTTAACCTGAAACCCAGCTTTGGTGGCCTACAAGTGGTGTTGTAGATGTTAGTTTTTGACGATGTCAAGAGATTGAGAATAGAACGATATTGAGGAGTACAGGCTCTGAAATCAGAGAGAACTAGGACCAAATTCTAGCCCTTCCACGACGTCCTGTCTGACATTTGGCAAGTGGTCTAGCATTTTTCGTTGCTCCTCTTTAAAAATTGGTAAACTCATTTATTTTTTTTTTTCTATAAATTATGCAACATAATGCCTAACAAGACATTAGCACGTTTCTTGGCACATAAACTACAGTTGAAAAAAAAAATGTTTCTTATTTCTTTGAAGTAGGCCCAAAAGCCTCACAAGAAACAAAACAAGTGGTTTTTTGATAAGTTTCAAATGAATAGAAGCTATTAAGTCCTATTATTAAGGTTTAGTGTAGAAAGACACAGGGAGAGACAACGGTCTTTTTCCTTCTACTTTTCTAGGTTCTCAGCTGAGTCTCTATAACAAAAGACATATTACCAAAAGAAAAGCATACAAATTTACTTAACATGAATTGTACATGATATAGTAGCCCTCCTAAGGAAATGAAGGCTTAAAAATATTAAACCTGAGAGTTTTTGTACACTAGATTTGATGAAGAATGGAAAGTCATGGAAAATATGATAGGACAAAGGATATGAGCTAGATATAGTAAACTGGAGTAGACTTAGCAAGGTTTATTGGTTCAGATTCCTCTCAGCATTTCTTCCTCTTCACTTGTATGAGGGTACAGCTCACATGAGGATCTAATGACCCACTTCAGGGGAAGGCCACAGAGTTCTTCCAGCACCTGCGGTTTCTCTATTCCCATCAGCTTAAGATATCCAACATGCCAAGGGACCCTATTTTGGGTAGCATGCCCTGAACTCCATTACAGGAGACCCATTTTCAGACACTCAGGAGATGTTGTGAGAAGGAAAGAGTAAGGAAGAGCTAAGATGGTGTAGTAATAGGAACACCTTATGCTTGCCTCATCACTTGAACACAAGAAGATAAATACCAAATCATTCTGAATACCCAAGATATCAGTCTTAAGACTGACAGAACAAACTGCACAACTACAGGGAAAGAAGAGGCCACATCCTGGAAGATAGGAGGTGTGGAGACGTTGTTTGTGGGGAAAAAGGATCTCAGGTGCCGCAGAGGGAAGGAGTCCTGGTTGCAGAGAGAGAGAGAGATAGCAAGAGAATGCACAGCACACACGGGATCACACAAAGCAACACTTCCCCAAAGCCATTTACTGGAAAAAAATGAAAGAGGTTGATTATCATGAATTTTTACAAACAGTGGAGCTCAAAGACTGGAGTTCTTGAGGTCTGTGCTTTGGCCAATGTTGAGCCTGGCAGGCACAGAGTACTCATGTAGAGAAGGAGGGCAGAAGCCAGGAGGAGACCATGCGATGTGAGGATCCCCTGGGCTGTACTTGGAGAGTCAGTTCTTCTTGGAGCACATCTGGGAAAGGTGGTATTGCCTCTTGGTGACAAAGAGCTGTGGGTACCATTTCCCTTCCTCACCCCTCAGCATAGGCACAGAGATCCCTACTGGGGGTGGTTAACCTGGACACCTGCTCTTTGCTGCTTTTTACCCCTAGCTCCATGCCCCTATGCTCTGGTTTTACTACCCTTCTGGAACAAATATGCATCAGTCCCAGCATGGTGAGACCCTCCTGTAGACCAGCACAGGTCCCCACCACACCAGTTGCCTAAAGTTTGAAGTTTTAAAACTCAGCCAGCCTGCCTGGGATAGAACACAGGTGCACTGCACTGCTAAACTGGCAGTGGCCCAGACACAGACAGGGTGAAGCAGTGATCTGAGGGATGCCTGGGATACATGAGAGGTGATTATTTACTCTTCTGGCAGGAACTCCCAGATAGCAACAGACAGGAACTTCCCTCTTTGAAGACAACAAAAGGGCTTGGCACCATTTCTCTACCCAACCCCTCAGCATAAACTATATTCACTAAGCAGTACAGCACCAACAGTGGGGGCCTAAACCACTTATACCAAGCCCTGCCCCCCTGCATTCTGCTGGTGCTGCTTTTCCCAGGCGAGTGTGCCTGAAAACCAGCACAGTGGGACCCTCCCCACGAAAACCAGCACAACCTTCCCGACCCTCTGTACACACCATGTCTACTGACCATAGAGTTCTGCAAAGCTTCAGCACTAGTGGAAATAGCATCAGGTATCATTTAACAAGCAGGTCAGAGACCACCTAGTTAAAACTCACCACATTCTGGCCAAGGTCCAAACAGTCCCCACTGCAGGCAAGGAGAAACTCTGCAGAGGACTGATCTGAGGAAAAGATAAGCCAAAACAGCAGCAGAGTGATCACAGCATCCACTAGAAACACTTCCTGAAGCACTAGGCCCTGGGCAGTATATGACCACTTCTTAATAGAACCGTTGCTTTCAGAAGCATGAAATGTAACAGGTTTTCCTAACACACAGAAGAAAACAGAAACCTAGACAAAATGCCCAGAAGAAAGAATTCATCCCTAAAGAAATAATAAGAAAAGTTCATGGCCAGGGATCTGGCCATGATGAAAATAATATGCCTAACCCAGAATTTGGAACAACAATCATACGGATACTACCTGGGTTTAAGAAAAGCATAGAAGACTAAGCAGTCTCTAATCACAAGGATAAAAGACCTAAAAATTAGTCAGGCAAAATGATAAATGGCAGTAACTTAGATTTGAAACTGACTAGATGCAATGAACACAAGGATGGAAGAAGTAGAGGTATGAATAAATGATAGCAAATATAAAATTATGGAAAATAATGAAGCTGAAAAAAGAAAAATATAGATTATAAAAGTAGACTTAGGGAACTCAGTGACTCCATAAAGCAAAATATTGGTATCACAGTAGTTCCAGAAGAAGAAAGAGAAAAGGTGGCAGAAGGTTTATTTGATGAAATTATAGCTGAAAATTTCCTTAATCTGGGGAAGGAAACAGACTTCCAAATCCAGGAGGCACAAAGAACTCCCATAAAATAAACAAAATGAGGCCAACACCAGATGTATCATAGTTAAATTTGCAAAATATAGAGATAAAGATAAAATCCTAAAAGCAGAAAGACAAAAGAATTCCATAACTTCCAAGGGAAGACAAATAAGTTGAGCAGCAGATCTCTCCACAGAAACTTGGCAGGCCAGAAGGGAGTAGCATGATATATTTAATGTGCTGAATGGGAAAAATATGCAGCCAAGAATACTCTCTATCCAGCAAAGCTGTCATTCAGAATAGAAAGAGAGATAAAGAATTTCCCAGACAAACAGAAACTAAAGGAGTTTTCAACCACTAAACCAGTCCTCCAAGAAATATTAATGAATGAACAAAAGCCACAAAGACTAAAAAAGAGTACATAAAATTTCCAGAAACAATTGCAAAACAAGTAATAAAATGGCATTAAATTCATATCTATCAAGAATTACTATGAATGTAAATGAACTAAACGCTCCAATCAAATACATTGATTACCAGAATGGATAAAAAACCCAAAACCCTTCTATATGCAGCTTATGAGAGACTCATTTTAGACCTAAAAACATCTGCAGATTGAAAATGAGGGGATGGAGAACCATTTATTATGTAATCGGAAGAAAGTCAAAAGAAAGCAAGAGTAGCATTACTTATGTCAGACAAACTAGATTTTAAATCAAAGACTGTAATGGGATGAAGAAGGACACTGCATAATAATAAAGGGGTCAACCCAACCAGAAGGTCTAACAATTATAAATACTTATGCCCCCCAAATTGGTAGATTCCAAATATATAAAATAATTAATAACAGACCTAAAGAAACTCCTTGATAATAATGCAATAATAGTAGACTTTAACACCATATTTACATCAATGGGCAGGTCATCTAAACAGAAAATCCACAAGGAAACAATGGCTTTGAATGACACACCAGACTAGATAGACTTAACAGATATATTCAGAACACTTCATCCTAAGAAGCAGAAAACACATTCTTTTTGAGCAAATAGAGAACATTCTCCAGGATAGATAACATACTAGGTCACAAATCAGGCCTCAACAAGCACAAAGAGATGAAGATGATACCATGCATATTTTCTAACCACAACACTATGAAACTTGAAATCAACCATAGGAAAAAATTTGGAAAACCACAAATACATGGAAGTTAAAGAACATCCTAGTAGAATGAATGGGTGAAACAGAAAATTTAAAAAGAAATAAAAAAAAAACACAGAGAAAAAATGAAAATCAAAACCGATGGTCCAAAACCTTTGGGATACAGTAAAAAAGAGCATAATAGAAAAGTATATTGCAATACAGGCCCACCTAAAGAAACAAAAAAGCACGTCAAATATGAAAACTAACCTCACACCTAAAAAAGCTAGAAAAAGAACAATAAATGAAGCCTAAAGCCAACAGAAGGGAAATAATAAAGATTAGAGCAAAAATAAATGATATAGAAACAAACAAACAAACAAACAAACAAACAAAAAACAGTAAAACGGATCAATGAAATCAAGAGCTGGTTCTCTGAAAACATTAATAAAATTGGTAACCTCCTAGCTGTACATATCCAAAAGAAAAGAGAAAGGATCTAAAAACATAAAAACATGGAAGAGAGAGGAGAGATTACAAACAACACCATAGAAAAAACAATTAGAATATTATGAAAAATTATATGCCCCCAAATTGGGCCATCTGAATAAAATGGATAAATTCCTGGAAACATAAACTAACAAAACTGAAACAGGAAGAAACAAAAAACTTGAGCAGACTGATAACCAGCAAAGAAATTAAATCAGAATCAAAAATCTCCCAACTAACAAAAGTCCAGGGCCAGATGGCTTCCCAGGTGAATTCTACCAAACATTTAAATAAAAATAGATACTTATTCTTTTTAATCTGTTCAAAAAAATAGAAATGGAAGGGAAAGTTCCACACTCATTCTTCAAGGCCATAATTACCTTATTTCCAAAAATAGACAAAGACCCCACTAATAAAAGAATTAGAGGCCAATATCACTGATGAAAATGGATCCAAAAACTTCACCCAAACACTGGCAAATCAAATCCAACCGTGTAGTAAAAGAATCATTAACTATGATCGAGTGGGATTTATTCCTGAGTTGCAAGAGTGATTCAATATTCACAAATCAACCCATGTGATACACCATATTAATTAAAGAAAAGATAAGAGCCGTATGATCCTCTCAATAGATGCAGAAAAAGCATTTAACAAAGTATAGCATCCATTCTTGATTAAAAACCCTCAACAAAAAACTGAAGGAAGGAACATACCTCAACATCATAAAAGCCATATACGATAGATCACAGCTAATATCATCCTTATTTGGGAAAAACTGAGAACTTCTATGAAGACATAAAGACATACAAATAGGCAAAGAAGTCAAAATGTCACTATTTGTAGACAACGTGATACTCTAAATAGAAAACCCAAAAGATTCCATCAAAAATGTTACTAGAACTGATACAGAAGTTCAGTAAACTCACAGGAAAGAAAATCAACATAAAGAAATCTGTTGCATTTCTATACACCATTAATGAAGTAGCAGAAAGTAAAATCAAGGAATTGATCCCATTTCCTTATGCACCAAAAACCATAAGATACCTAGGAATAACCTAACCAAAGAGGTAAAATATCTGTACCCTGAACACTATAGAGCACTTATGAAAGAAATTGAAGATCACACACCCAAAATTGAAAGATGTTCCATGCTCATGAATTGGAAGAACAAATATTGTTAAAATGTCTATACTATCCATAACAATCTACACATGTAATGTAATCAATTTCAAAATAAACCAGCCATTTGAACCTATGTCGATGGAACTGGAGGGTATTATGCTAAGCAAAATTAGTCAGTCAGAGAAAGACAAATATCATATGACTTCACACATATGAGGACTTTAAGAGACAAAACAGATGAACATAAGAGAAGGGACACAAAAATAATATAAAAACAGGGAGGGGGACAAGACATAAGAGACTCCTAAATATGGAGAACAAACAGAGGGTTGCTGGAGGGTTTGTGGGAGGGGGGGATGGGCTAAATGGGTAAGGGGAATTAAGGAATCTACTCCTGAAATCATTGTTGCGCTATATGCTAACTAATTTGTATGTAAGCTAAAACACATAAACTTAAAAAAAAAAAAAACAATAAAAAAATAACACTAGCATTCTTCACAGAGCTAGAACAAACAAGTCTAAAATTTGTATAGAACCACAAAAGACCCTGAATAGCCAAAGCAACCTTGAAAATGAAAAGCAAAACGAGAGCGATCACAATTCTGGACTTTAAGCTATTTTACAAAGCTGTAGTGATCAAGACAGGATGGTACTGGCACAAAAACACATATATCAGTAAAATAGAATAAAAAACCCAGACACAGACCCACAACTATATGGTCAAGTAATCTTCGACAAAACAGGAAAGAATGTCCGGTGGAAAAAAAGATGGTTTCTTCAACAAATCATGTTAGGAAAACTGGACAACAACATGCAAAGAAATAAAAGTGGACCACTTTCTTACACCACACAAGAATAAATACAAAATGGATGAAAGACCTGAATATAAGACAGGAAATCATCAAAATCCTAGAGGAAAGCACAGGCAATACCTCTTTGACCTTGGCCGCAGCAACTTCTTACTAGGCATGTCTGTGGAGACAAGGAAAACAAAAACAGAAATGAAGTGTTGGGAGTTCATCAAGATAAAAACTTATGCAAAGTGAAGGGAACAATCAACAAAACTAAATGGGAGAATTTAGTTTCTGAATGGGAGAAGTATTTGTAAATGACATAGCTGATAAATGGTTAGTATCCACAATCTATAAAGTCTTATCAAACTCAACACCCAAAAACTAAATAATCCACTGAGAAATGGGCAGAAGACATGAATAGACATTTTTCCAAAGAAGACATCCAGATGGCCAACAGACACATGAAAAAGTGCTCAGCATTATTCATCATCAGGGAAATACAAATCAAAACTGCAATGAATATCACCTCACACCTTTTGGCATGGCTAAAATTAACAACACAGGAAAACTTCTTGCAATATTGGAAGGAATGCAAACTGGTGCAGCCACTCTGGAAAACAGTATCGGTGTTCCTCAAATAGTTAAAAATAGAACTACCACACAATCCAATGATTGCACTACTAGATATTTACTCAAAGGATTCAAAAATACTAATTCGAGGGGATACATGAACCCCAAAATTTATGAATTTGAGGGGATACATGAACCCCAACATTTATGGCAGTATTGTTGATATTAGCCAAATTATGGAAACAGCCCAAATGTCCATCAATTGATAAATGGTAAAGAAGTGTATATATATATATATATATATATATATATATATATATATATGCAATGACATGGATGGAGATAGAATGGATTATGCTAGGCAAAATAAGTCAGAGAGAGACAAATACCAGATGATTTCACTCATATGTGAAATTTAGGAAATGAAACCAATAAACATGGGGGGGGAGGAAGAGACAGAGAAACTATAAGAGACTCAACTATAGAGAGCAAACAGCGTTTCTGGAAGGGAGGTGGGCAGGGGGATGGGTCAAATGGATGATGAGTTTTAAGGAGGGCACTTGTGATGAGCACTGAGTGTTGTATGTAAGTTATGAATCATTGAATTTTACTCCTGAAACTAATATCGCACTGTATGCTATCTAACTGGAATTTAACTAAAAAGTTGAAACAAACAAAAACAAAAAACAAAAAAAATGAAAATGCACTATATTTCTTTTCTATATGTAAACATCATCTAAATTCAGATATAGTCTCACTAGGACTTCTTAGTGCTAAGGAGCAATTTTGATTGTAGATGCCTTCAAGTTTGACATTTAGGTCAAAAGTAAAAATAAATTTTAAAAAATATCAGTAGGGTGACATTGAAGTCATTCTTTAAAATGATTTTTTAAAAGCGTAACTTGGGGGCACCTGGGTAGCTCAGTCGGTTAAAAGACCAACTCTTGATTTCAGCTCAGATGATCTCACAGTTTGTGGGTTCAAGCCCCCCATCAGGATCTGCACCATCAGCACAAAGCCTGCTTGGGTTTCTCTCTCTCTCTCTCCCTCCCTCTTTCTCTCTCTCAAAAATAAATAAATAAATAAATAGATAAATAAATAAATAAATAAATACTGATACTTGATGTATATCACAAACACCACTACTTTATGATCTTAGATCTAAGATTAACTGTTTGTTTTATTATTATACCTATTTGTTCCTTGCTCATGTATATAAACTGCATTTTTCACACACACACACACACACACACACACACACACACACACACACAGAAGAAAGAAACAACTTACCTTTAAAAAAAATTAGAAAGAGGGGTGCCTGGGTGGCTCAGTCGGTTGAGCGTCCGACTTCGGCTCAGGTCATAATCTCACAGCTCGTGAGTTTGAGCCCCGAGTTGGGCTCTGTGCTGACAGCTCAGAGCCTGGACCCTGCTTTGGATTCTGTGTCTCCCTCTCTCTCTTCCCCTAAAGCACTCACATTCTGTCTCTCTCTCAAAAATAAATAAACATTAAAATTTTTTTTAATTAGAAAGACTATAGATTTGATTTTGTTTCACCTTCTTTTGGGGAAGTGTTTTAACAGTAATATTATAAAAGTAAATATACTTTGAGCTTCATGCTTTTTCATTAAAAGTTTTGCTTTTGTAAATATGTAATTAATATTAGTCAAATCCTTTCTAATCCATGTAACTCTGTGTTTAGAGCTTTGTAACATCTATCTTTTCTGGAGGAAAACCATCATTCCGCATTTCTATTGTGCTTTAATCAACACATAAGGTAAAGACATGCTAAACTTCCCATGAAACTTGTTGAAATTAAAGAAATTATTGAACCATAGAAGGTATAGATTTTGAATATCTTACCTTAAGGAAGAGTATATTTATTAACAGGCAAGAAGGGTGGTATAGATATTATTCCAATCACCTGAAGAGAAATTCAAACATTTACTCAATATTTGGACAACCACTACATATACTGTTTAAATTGTCTGTGTATTTGTTTTTTGTTGTTGTTGTTGTTGTTGTTGTTTTTTGAGATTTGGAAACTTTTATTACCTCTATTTTACAGATGAAAATACAAATGCAAAGTAATTTGCTCAATGATACATAGCTTTAAAAGTATGGAAGCTGTAATTTTGAACCAGATTAATTGTTTCTAAAGTCATTCTATGGTAAAAGATGAATAATGGTGAATTACACTGGAGCATGACAAATAAATGTCTTGAGAGCACACAAAAAAATCATCTTGACATCCAGCAATCGGGAAAGCCACCAGGGAGATAACATAGGCAAAGTGTCTGGATAGCTTTATGCCTCTGAGGTGGCTGGCCCACTCCCACATACATGGTTAGCAGGCACCATACCATCAGGATAAGTTCTTGACATCCTGTCTGTAGGTATGAGCACCAAATCTTGAGCAACTCTCTCAACTCTCCTGACCCAGTTCCATATGTCCTTTGCTCCCTGTCTCTTGTTAGTACATTGCCAGAAGAGTTTCACTCATCATATTGAATATTGCTGGCCATTTCTCCTCCACTAACAATTTTGTCTTTCAGCTTGAGTTTGACACCCACAGGTTCCTTGGTACAGTTTTGTCTAGAGTTATTTGGACTCTGCTACAGTGAAGCACCTGGGACAGTCTTCTTCCCAGTTAATCTCTTGGACAAGAAAGTAGACGTGGAGTCCTCTTAATTTTTCATTGTTAGTTTTTCTAATTTTGACAAAGCTACTTTGAGTGCAAACCCAGGTTTAATACAGTGGATCAAGGAACTTGTTTTCTGGAGCCTGACTGCTCGTGTATAACTCTTGGTTTTGTTACTTACTAGCTCTCTCACCCTCTGTGTATTTGTTTTAAAAAATTTAAAACTTATTGTTGGAGAATAGAAATAGTGATTGTAACTAAAGTTATTATTTAAAAATCTGAAGAAAGCATGCTATTATTTTGAAGATTCAATCGACATAATACTTTGTAGCATTATGGATTTTTGTCTAAAATTCAAAAATCCTTTTGGTGTTTGATGGAGCCTACACCCAAGTGGATCAGAATAGTTCTGTTAAAACTACTAAACATATCTACTCTTTGGAAGCTGTTTATAGTGCGAGCTTCTTTAAGGTAAGTTATACTTTATAATTTATTTCTATGACAAATGAAAGTAACTTCTATAAAAATATTTTAGAAGATAGAGATATAAAATTTACAAAATGGGTTTGGTTGCTGCTTACCAGTGTAATCATCCCGTGAAGATGTTAAAACACGTTGAGAATTTTTGCAGTATATTTTTGGGGAGTTAATACCTACATTTGTACAAAATTAGTCATGGGAGCTGTCATTTGCTTCTTTAGCTTACTCTCCATATCAATAACCTTCACTAATAACAGAGGCCCCAGAGTTCTTTAGGATGCTTTCCTGTACCTATTCCCATCATAGATGAATATAGTTTTCTTTCATCTCCCCAAAACGCTGCCATCTTTTACCAGAACTTCAGCTTAATATGCTTTAGCATTGAAAAATACTTATATTTCATGAGAAAGTTTCACAATTCCTCAACATAATGTGAAAGTTCCACGGTCCTAGAAGACTGACATGTAGCAAAGGACAGGGTCAATTTTGTGTCCAATGACCAAGTATAAAATAAAGAAAAAAAAAAGAAGAAAGGAAGGAAGTGGGGGATGGATGGAGGGGGAAGGAAGGAAGGAAGGAAGGAAGGGGGAAAAGACCTTCTCACCACATGAGCTTAAAGCTAAAACAGTTTTATTCCCATCTGGAAGTGATTGACACATGAAATTCTTTCACAGAACCTAATGAAAGCCCTCAGCTCCACCTAATCCTCATCAAACATTCTCAAACCCTGGATTATTCAAGTTTAAATAACATCTGTGGTGGACAATGAACTCTAGCAGTCTCGTCAAAATCTAAACTAAATCATGGCATGAGAGATATATATGAAATAAAATGAATGTGACATGCATTCACATATGTAGATACAAATACCTATGAAAAGAGCTAGAAGTATGTTTCTAATGATTTTTTGAGGTCATAGAATTCAGTGTTTTTATTAATTATCTTTTCTTTATTTTTTATTTTCTCTAATGTTGTTACTTTCATAATGAAAACTAGAACTTACAACTTAAAACAGGTGTTACTAAGAAAGAAGATAATGCCATAATGATAATGTTCTGGTTTGGGATTTCTTTTTTCAGCCTAGTTTTGCCTCAGAAAGCTTTCAAATTATGAACAACTTCTTTACCTTCCATGATATAAAATGAGGTAAAGTACTAGGAGGTTGAAGAGTGTATGTCCTCTTCAAAAGGAAATATGGGCTGTCCAATCTAGATGGTCCTGGAAACAAG
The DNA here is from genome assembly GCF_046562875.1 of Panthera onca. Classification (NCBI taxonomy): domain Eukaryota; kingdom Metazoa; phylum Chordata; class Mammalia; order Carnivora; family Felidae; genus Panthera; species Panthera onca. Next base: position 27,193,272 of record NC_138342.1, on the reverse strand, counting down.
ACTGTATGCTATTTTGGAGTCATTTTAGGATTTTGCTGTTTTTTACAGCCTAGAAATTCCCTTGTCCTATATTTTCTAAATGGCTATGCTAAAGGTTACAGGAATTTTAACTGGATAGACATATGTTACCCATCTTAGTTATTGTTTGGAAAATGATATTTTTCAAAGCAAAGAGTTCTAAAAATAAGAAGGCAGGGTTATGTCTCCACTTTGGAGATTAAAGAATTCATGCCTTTAACTACTCAGCTGTTTTAGCTATTTATGAAAATGCACTCTCTTTGTAGCTTCAATTGTTAACAAAATTAACAAGACAAATACATTTTGTGCTTCACCAGTCTTTCTAAATTATCTGTTCAGATTAACAATGAGAATTGAGTAAAAGGGTGAATGACTGCAAGCTAAAAATAAAATTTAAAACAGCCAAAAAACTTGGGTTTCTGTAGTAAGAAGCCACACATTTTTGTATACCTATTAACCCTTTTATACAAATAGTTCTACAATAAATTAATTTTCTTCAAAATAGTTTGGTATCGATATGACAAATGACATCTGCTTTATTTTTTGGCCAAAATATGTATGGATACTTTGAGAGTGAAACCAATTCCTAGAAGTATCAGTGCTTGTCTTGCTAATATAGTCAAAGACATACTATATTTTGTATATTAATTATATTTGTCTTAGGGATCTTCATAGTAATATGAAGCAACTTCATTATTTTTGGAAAATAAATTGAAGCAGAATTTCAAAGAATTTAAATCCAAAGTTATGATAAAGATAAAATGGATTCATTATCAATAACATGTCTGAGGCTGAAAGAGCCATGCAACATACATAAAGTTGCCAGATTTCACAAATCAAAATACAGGACACCCAGTTAAATCTGAATTTCAGATAAAGAGTGAATACTTCTGTGATTCAAATGGGACATACTTATACAAAGCAAATATTCATCGTTTACCTGAAATTCAAATATTTACATGAACTGAATATTATCTGAAAAACCCTGAGTATCCAAGGATTCTTCAGTCCCTACTGTCAGTCTACAGAACTCTATATTCTTGGCTATATTTTGGGGTTGGTTCTAGAAAATTGTTATACTTAAAATTTAGAGCAACTCAACTCTGTTCATTAACACACATATGAAAGGAATCATCACTAAGCTGTACCAGGCTTATTTTAATTTACTTTAAAAAACAAGTTGTTTTATGCATTCCTCTCCTTTTCAAAAATTTATTGTTGTTCCTGATCACGAAATAAACTTCTAATCACAATAGCACAGATTTTATTCACTAGGGTTTAACACCAAAAGGGATAAAATGTGTTGATAACAATGATTTATTTCTTGTAATGAAACAAGCAAAATCGTGTATCTATTATTGCACCCTGCATTAAAAAAATAAAACTTCTCATGTTCCAGGATGTAGGTTATGTCAAAAACAAAAATGTTTTCAAGCGGTTATGTATTCATTTGCCAATATATGAATAGAACATTTTATAGAGTCCATGAATTCTTTATATTCTACCCCAATGTTCTGTTGTTAAGAAGACATTGCTTCATCCTTGAGTGTAAAGATTTAATTTGATAACTCGGATGTTTTATCTTCTGATATTTACAAACTTCACAAGACTATAGTTTTTTTATTGTTTTTCTTTAGGTTATTTTAGTGGGGTATAAATCTGTAACTATGCTTTTGAAAAGAAAAAGTGATTCACTTTGTTTTACTCACTTATATTCAATTTTATGAGAAATAATATTTCACATAAAGTAAATTCAAGGTATTCAAATAAGAATATAGACCTTTAATGTTATCTTTTTATAAGCAGATGTGTGATATTGTCAGGAATATGGGTGCTAGAATTGATGGCCTGGGTTCAGATGCATAAATTGGGGGAAACTATGCAAATTTTCTATGCCACATTTTCTTCATCTGTATGAGAATAACAATATTTTCACGTAAGAGAATGGAGATGAGATTTAAGCGAATTAATTCTTGGAAAATGCTTAAAACTGTAAATAGCACTTAAAAGTTCCTACCCTAGTTAAATCACTAGTTTTAGGTCATTACCATATTTTCAATCATTTATACTTGTGATGAACTACTGTAAACACATTAATTATTTGACATATACATAGATTAGACATGATTATATCAAACATGTAAAACAGAACTACCATACGTTTTGATTTTGAAACTCAGTAGCATGCAGATATCCAATCATGTATACAAAATATTTTAAAGGGTTGTCAAAGTGTAGGAGCTTCAAGTTACAACTGTTATGGACTGCTAGCATTTTGTGGAACATAGTCAATTCTTGTTTAACAGGGTCTACTACCTTCCTTTGAACTTAAACATTAAACAGAAATGATGTCAGCACTCTAGATTCAAGAAATGTAATTGTTCTGGACTAAATCCAAATTTAGGTAGTAAAAGGATTTTAGATGTTTTTGGGTAATGATCCCACGATAAAACTTCACATCATAACATAAAAAGATGTTATATAGTTAACTTTTTATAGGATCATAAAAGTCCCATATTTCTTAAACCACATCAAAATTATATCAGCACTGGTTTCAAATTACCTGACATCTAATCACTATGCTGGAATGATTTTTTTTTTAAATTTTTTTAACGTTTATTTATTATTGAGACAGAGAGAGACAGAGCATGAACAGGGGAGGGATAGAGAGAGGGAGACACAGAATCTGAAACAGGCTCCAGGCTCTGAGTGGTCAGCACAGAGTCCGACGCGGGGCTCGAACTCACGGACCGCGAGATCATGACCTGAGCCAAAGTTGGCCGCTTAACCAACGGAGCCACCCAGGGGCCCCTGGAATGATTTTAAAATTCTTGATATTTTTAAGCTTACTCACTTTGGGGTGTGTGTGTGTGTGTGTGTGTGTGTGTGTGTGTGTGTGTCAGTCTCATAAATGGGAGAATATGAGCAAAACATTGATATATATATATATAAACATATGTACATATTAAACATTTCTTCTATGTAATTTTAGCTTATTATTGTTGCTGTTGTCACTGTTATTTTGATTTGCTATCAGGAGATTGTAGGGTGGATATATTTGATGCCCAATGAAACTTCTCAGGCATCCAATATACAAGGACATTACTAGAATCTGATATTTCTACAAATAACTGCATAGCCACTGCCTGGCAGTAGAAAAAAATACATAAAAGGGGATCCATTATGCTATTGACAGTTACTTCTCTTGTCCCAGACCAAACATCATTAGGAACTTCAGAAGATATTGCAAGTCATGTGAAGTATGAACCAAGCATGAACCCTTCACTAAAGGATTCAAAATACTCCATCTCTCCTCATAATCAGCCTTACTGAACCACAATCAGAAGTTCCGGTCTCTAAGATAATCCTGCTCTATCCATACTTTCTAAATCCCCTTGTTTGACTCAGTCCTTCCCTTCACCTTTCCTGAATATCATAAAAACATTTTATTTTACTTTCTTTAAAAAAAAATTAAGTGTTTTCTTTATTCTTGAGAGAGAGATCATGAGCAGGGGAGGGACAAAGCTAGAGAGGGAGGGACACAGAATCCAAAGCAGGCTCTAGGCTCTGAGCTGTCAGCAGACAGTCTGACATGGGGCTGGAACTCATAAGCCGTGAGGTCATGACCTGAGGTAAGGTTGGCTGCTCAACCTTCTAAGCCACCCCATTTTAGGCGTGGCTTAATTTTTTAAGCCTTTTAAAATAGGCGTCCCTATTTTACTAACACTCCAGATCTGTGATTGGCAAAATTCCTTATATACTTAACCCCTTTAAAAATGTTTCTTTTTAAAACAAAATGTTTATTTATTTATTTTGAGAGACAGAGAGCATGCGTGTAAGTGAGGGAGGGGCAGAGAGAGAAGCAGAGAGAGAATCCCAAGCAGGCTCTGTGCTGTCAGCACAGAACCTGATGCAGGGCTTGATCTCATGAACCCCGAGGTCATGATCTGAGCCAAAATCAAGAGTCAGATGCTCAATCAACTGAGCCACCCAGGCACCCTTAAACGAATCTTTTTTTCTCTTCTTGACAGTAATTGATCTTTGGAGTATACCACCTCCCCCTAGTTTTGTCAAGTGGAGGCTATTCTCTAAATTGTCATTATTATTACCTTTATGGTCCCACATTCCATGTGTAAACGTCCATTGCCTCTTCCAATCCATAGTTCTTTCCTTCTTCAAAAACTCCAGATTTATATACTACCTAAATTTTGATTTAATCCAGAGCAAATACATTTCTTGAATCTAGAAAGCTAACATCATGTCTGTTTAATGGTTAAGTTCAAAGAAATGTAGTAAACAATGTTAAAGAAAAATTGACTATGTTCCAGTAGATGCTAGCACTCCATAACAGTTTTAACATTGAGCTCATACTCTTTGACAACTCTTTGAAATCTTTTGTATAGGTGATTGGATATCTACATACAATTGAGTGTATCCTATGAGACATAGTACCACCCATGTATTCTGTCATTGCTATTACCTTCAGGTTTTCTACTTATTTTTCTGCAGTTGATGTCAATTACGGAGCCCTGTTTTCCTCTTCATCTCCACTCCTGTAATTCTTGTAAATCTATCTTCCATGGACATGACAGTAGTATGCTTTTTTTAATGTTTATTTATTTACTTTGAGAAAGAGAGAGAGAAAGAGCACGAACAAGGGAGGGGCAGAAAAAGAGGGAGAGAGAGAATCCCAAGCCGTTTCTGTGTTGTCAGCGCAGAGACAGATGCAGGGCCTGATCTCACAAACCATAAGATCATGACCTGAGCTTAAATCAAGAGTCAGTTGCTTAGCTGACTGGCACCCTGCCTCAGGAGTCATTTTGAAAATGAATCCTATCAGATGGGATCCCCCTCATTATGTCATCACCAGCTGAACCCTTGTAGTTACATGCGGTCCCATATTCTTTAATTTTACAGTGTAAAATTGTACTATGTTATCAGTTGTCAAAGGCGATTTCTTTTATACTTGCTCTGGAACTCTTCCCTTTTTTTTACTCATAAACACTGTTCCAACAGTTACTGGAAGCACTCAAACATAAATGTTTGATCGCATACCTCTCCTGACTCATTTCTCCTCTTCCATTTACTGAGAAAGCATTTCACATGAAAAAGTGCTGAGATTGTCTTTCCTTCCAATGACATTTAAAATGACCTGATCTGGTTTCCACCATTCTTTCTAGAGTTCTTGCCAAGGTTGGATACAATTTTCATTGCCCAAATCAAGGTGGTTGCCTCCTTTTCATTTTAAGCTACTGCTTAAGACTGTTTAGTACAATCGATTTCCTTGAAACAATTCTTGATGTTCTTCAATGGATGCTACTTCTCCATATCCTGTAATTCTCAAAATGCTTTAAAAAATCTTTAAAAATAGTTTTTAAATAGACTGAATATAACAGGAAACATCCCTGGATCCATTTTTGTTTACCTTGCTTTTCTTTTTCTATCTACATTCTTTCCCTACATCATTTCATCTACATTGAACTTCAACCCATGTATTGTGACTTTCAAATATATATCTTTACTTCTAATGTCCCTGGATATGCAAAACTTACTGCATAATTATTATAGTTGGATGTCTAGGTAATCACAAAATAAATGGCAACAATTCTTGAATTCACCCACCAAAGTTAATCCTTTATCCATTTTTTGCCATTTCATCTATGTGCCCTAGCTAAATTCTATGATTTCTCTTCATCTTTAATGCTATCGCCCTAATGCAAAGGACTTTGTCTTGCAGAAGACCATAATTAATGTCAGAAACAGTATATGGTACATGATACTTATTATGTAAATATTTCAAGTAAGAAGAGAGAAGTTCCACAGGTGTCTTTAGAGCTGTTCTTTTCTTAGAAATAAGAAAAATTAAGGAATTGAAACTTTTCAATCTTTTGTTGATATGTATAAAATTGCAAGAAATAAGCATGGGTGAATTTTTAGAAGTGTTTTTTGGTAATAATAGGTCAAAAAGTATACTGCCCAAGGTTTTGTAAAACAATCCAGTTTTGAAGTAAGAAATCCAGGTTTTTCTATCACTTCTGCAAATTTCAGTGTGTTTTTTTTCTCATTATGACTATCATAATTCCCAATATCACATCCTTATGTAATAATGATCCAAAAAGAAGGAAAAAGTGATGCAATACTCTTTGTTCTTGCACTACTCTAATTAGAAGAGCCCATTGATCTGTGATATCTGAATGATTACTCCTTGACATAAGTACCTTTGACCCAGGGATGCTTACCAACCTCTTCCTACTTACCTCCCCTCAGTTCTCTCCGTCCCTAACTGATATGTTAAACACCCCATGTGTATTACTTGATTAATGAGTCTCATGACATACTGTGACAAATTTAAGAAAACAACTTTTGGGCAGGGATTCTTATGACTGTCAGTTAGATTTCATACACAACCAATTGGTTGACCTTATATGGTATGTAGCATCTCTCTAACAAATAAATCCTTTTACTTCTGTAATTCTGCTGCTGCTCCAATTAACTTGTAAGCACCAACATTTACCTGGTGAAGCCCTCTTCCCCAATGGTGTGAGCACTAGTAAACTACAATCTCTTATATTTGGTGTTGGTCATGGTATTAGTATAGCCATCTTTCCATGGGTAAGAAACAGTGGAGCTGAAGATTTGGTCCCTCTAGGGTCGATAGAAACAAATGTTCCCATTTTTTTTTCACCCTATAATCAAGAAGAACAATTCTACTTCGAAGGTCCTCACTAGCTTCTACTTATTTTTCATTGGTTATATCAAATCTTCACTCTTTGCCAATAACTGGCAAAGGGAAACAAATTGCCAGGACTAGCTTAGTTTGGCCATGATTAATCACTTAGGGATGATCAACTGGAAGGAAAAGGGAAAAAAAATTCTGCTGACTAAGTAACCAGCAATGTTTGATACAATTGCCATCGAATGAGGATTGCCAAAATAAGCAAATAAAAATACAGGATGACCAGTTAAATTCGAATTTCAGATCAGCACCAAATAATTTTTAATAAAAGATGTAAATAGAATTATCTAGGACAATTATGTAAACATATAATTGTACAAAAATTTATTCACTGTTGATCTGAAATCCAAATTTAACTGGATTTCCTGTATTTTTTCCCGACAATCCTACATTTAACCAAACTGGGAAGAAGCAAATATTTTTTTTATTCTTGAATCTCAAATGATCTTTCAAATCCCTTTCATTCCATAAAACATTTGTCACCCAGATAAGGCAAAGGATAATATTGACACTAAATCTAGGGCTTCTTCTTCTCCCCCCTTTTCAAGCATTTCCTCTGTTTCTGTTATTTTGTATGCAGGGTTTTTTTTTCCTATAAAAAGCAGTGTGGTGTTGAGAAAAGAGTTTAGGAACTAATTTCAGAGCTAGAACTAATTTCAAACTCGGTTGAACTGTTATCTGTGTAACCAGGGCTATGCTACTGCTTAAAATGCATTTGAGTTGATATGAGATTAAAGTAGTTTAAGATAATTTTAGAAGATATAGGAATATATTATATCATTATTATGTAATAAATAAGTACCAAGAAACATTTCATTCTGAAGCTTGATAATCTGAGTTCATTTTGCCACAGTATAAGTGTTCTCCTCTATTCACAAGAAGTATGTAGAAGCTTCGTGGAAAAACAATATATTTTTTTAAATTTTTAATGTTCATTTATTTTTGAGAGAGAGACAAAGTATGAGCAGGGGAGGGACAGAGACAGAGACACAGAATCTGAAGCAGGTTTCAGGCTCTGAGCTGTCAGCACAGAGCCCAACGCGGGGCTTGAACTCACGAACTGAGAGATCATGACCTGAGCCAAAGTTGGATGCTTAACCAACTGAGCCACCCAGGCATCCCAAATGATATCATTAATATTGTCACTGAGGAAGTTTCAGACCTCATGGTAGTTTCCACGTGGCCACATTGCCTTCCATTTCATCAGCTCTTGAAACACACAAATTTCAGAGAGTTCTGTGCTCTGCTCCTGCACTGATATTCTACCACCTGGTTTCCAGGAAATGATACAACCATTTAATCGTTACAAGGAGAATCATGTGACCAAATTCATATTGCTGTAGAATTTCTAACAAAAACAAAAGGACACCAAAATTTTCAGATGTTTCTAACTCCATGCTGTAATATTTTGTAACAAGGCAAGCTTCACAAGGCTGATTGGCACTCCAGCTAATATTAGTAAATCTATGCTTTTAGAATATGAAATCTAAATTTATCCCCAACACAAACACAAATGAATATTCTTTTATATCAAGGAACTCTTACAGATGACTGCCAAAGGCAGTAATATTTTGCTAAGTTTATGTTACCACAGCAGTGCAGTGGAAAAGTGAGATCATCTTCTACAATTCACCCCATCTCTGGGGATAGACTACTTTAAACTTTATAATTTTTAAAGAAAAAAAAGTGAAGAGAGAGGGGGAAAGGAGGGAGATCTTCCTTCTTGAATCATGAGAAAATTTTATCTAAGAGTTGGGTGATTTAGTTTCAAAAATAACATTTTGAAGAAGCAATAAACATTTAAGACAAAGGAAATATAGCTCAGTTTTCATCTAGTCATCTAGAAAACATTAGTTGACATTTGTAGTTCTATATTCCTTGAGACTTTCTGATTTCTGTTTTGTTTTTTTTTTAATTATGTGGTTAAAGACTCTCCTAAACTTTCACATACTTTTATCTTACACACACAGCTAAGGGCTAGTCTATATTAGCCATTAAAAGAGTATAACGGGCCAAGCACAGAGGATTTTAGGACAGGGATACTACTTGGTATGATACTACAATGGTGGATACATGTCATTGTAAGTTTGTCAAAACCTACAGGATATACAGCACCAAGGGTGAACTTTGGGTGCTAACGATGTGTCAGTATAGGTTCACGGACTATAGAAAATGTACCAGTCTGATGAAGGAGGTTGATAAGTGAGGGGGTTATGCATGTGTGGGGCAGGGGGCATATGAGAATCTCTGTACCTCCTGTTCATTTTTTGCTGTGAACCGAAAACATCTCTAAAAGACAAAGGCTATTAAAAAATGATGAGTGGATAATACAGCAATTTTTTGTCTTAAGTCACTTGCCTCAATTATAACTATAGATATAACTTTTGCATATTTGATAGATATGACTCTTATAATCCAAACTGTTATATTGATATTAAAAATGTAGCAATCTTAATTTTTTCTCAAACATTTGCGTTGAATATATTTGTAGATTGACTCATAGACATCACAAAATAAAGCGCATACTTCAACTTTGAAGCAAAAGATCTTTTAAAAAATTTCTTAAGGGGCGCCTGGGTGGCTTGGTCGGTTAAGCGTCCGACTTCGACTCAGGTCATGATCTCACGGTCCGTGAGTTCGAGCCCCGCGTCGGGCTCTGTGCTGACAGCTCAGAGCCTGGAGCCTGTTTCAGATTCTGTGTCTCCCTCTCTTTCTGCTCCTCCCCTGTTCATGCTCTGTCTCTCTCTGTCTCAAAAATAAATAAACGTTAAAAAAAAATTAAAAAAAATAAAAAAAATAAAAAAAATTCTTAAAATGTTATTTTAGAGAGAGAAAGGGCCACAAGTGGGAGAGAGGGGCAGGAGGAGAGAGAGAGAGAGAGAGAGAGAGAGAGAGAGAGAGAGATTAATCAGGTTCCATGCTCAGTGCAAGTCCAATACAGAGCTCAATCCTACAACCCTAGGATCTCAACCTGAGCCAAAATTAAGAGCTGGATGCTCAACTGACTGAGCCAACCAGGTGCACCTGAAACAAAAGATCTTTTGAAAATAAATTAGCAGTAGTGGGTAGGACAGCACTCAACCTTTATAGAATATCAATTATAAAATAAAATGAGTTCATTTTTAGAAGACGTAAAAATATCATTTGTATTTTGCTTCTAAAATATTATTTCCAAGAAAAAATTTTTAAAATTGAAATTTCAATTAGGGTAAATTCTCATAAGGCATACTTTTCCATGAATATAAACACCATGTAAATATAATGCTAGTCTGCCATTATTTTTCTATTCAAAACCAATAAAATGAGTTGGGGGTCACTCCCTTTCAAAAAAGAATGAAAATCCAAAACACTAATTTACTTTCTTATTTATTCTTCTAATTCAAGATTAGTAAAAATGACCCTCTGCCTTCATTAAAATTGGCTTATTTAAATAAGTATTGCAATTAAATTCTAACCAGTGAATGTCAATTACTTGCAGATTAGGAATGAATTTATTTAGATCACTAAGGAAATTGATCTTGTATGTCTTCTCAAACATGATAAGATTTTCAACATTTATTTCATTTAGATCAGATGAAGGTATGACCAAGCACATTCCCTTTACTAATTTTCTTTCTTAGCCTTGAAAATCATGTCATATTTGTGGGCCAGGTGTTTTAATATATTTTCATATATATGTAGTCTTTAGTAGTCTAAGCATAAATTAAAACATAATCACATTTCTTGACACTTCTTTACAATAACTTCCTGATAATGCTTTATCTTTAGAGAGTACAATGATATTAAGAGTTGGTTCATTTATGGTTTAATAGAATTTTTTTGAAAATAGCTTTAAAATTATTTTAATGAGTTGATACTTTCATGAGGTAGTTACAAATAGAATATTTCCTTAACGCAAACAAAAAAAAAGTTCAAAATACGATTTTTTAAAGCTAACTATTTCCAGAAAAAAATGCCTTAGTACGTGTTATGAAAATTGTATTAGTGAACAAAACACATTTTTTCCTGCTGTTATAAATTGCTCACTTTATAAAAGATTGATATTTAGGGAGTTTTAGAAGAGTAAAAGAAACAGGAGAAAATCACAAAGAGTGGGATGGAAAATGAGATTCAAAAAAACACTAAAAAAATAAACTAGCTCACTTGAGGAATGGTACTTCAATTGAGAAAATATTTTCCATGATAATTTGGTCGTTTTAAATTCTGTATGCCAGTATCTACTAGCTATAATGTTTTCAGTGGTCTCTGTGGATATGATTTGTTATATAAGGTGTGTTTCCTGCAAGTAACTAAAAATCTAAAGGCAAAATAGCTAAATAATAAAGGGGTTTATTATCTCACATAATAAGTTGTGCTGGCAAAATCACATCCCAATCACATTACTAAGAATCCATGTTCTTTCCATCTTTCAATTCTCTCAACCTTAGCAGGTTTGTTAGTTGACCTGTTGGTCCCTCAATTTCTACAGCAGCTGTAAGTACCATGACCATGTGCCCTATTTGCTTGCACGCAACAAACAAACAAAACACTCTTTTTGTTTATTGTTCTTAAAAGGAAAAATATATCTCCTACTTTTCCAGAACGTTTCTCCACAGCCTCACTGATAGAAATTGTGTTTGCATGAGTTAACTGATGTAATCATTGAAAAGGGAGATTAGCATTATCATCATTGCTTTAGATTAGTTAGGATTCACTTCAAGGTTAAGGCTTGGGATGACATTTTTGTGAGATATGCAAAAAATCGTGGACACATAAAACAAATCAGAGGGCAATTACTAAGGGAGAGAGAGAAACTGCCATTGGATAATCAACACAAGAGTCTACTGCTGTGCAAGTGTAATCATGCCATTAATCAAAAGCACTAAGAAAGGAAAGAGTTAAGATGGCAGAGAAATAGGGGGACCCTGGGCTTTTCTTGTCCCACAAACACAGCTGTATTGAGGTCAGATTACTTGGAACACCCAGGAACTCTATCTGTGGAGTGGCAGAAGAATCTCCACATTTGGAAGGAGAAGCTGGGCAGGTGTGAGTTGCATGAATGTGAACTTGGAGAGAGAAAATGGTGGTGCCTTGGAGAGGAGGCGACTCTTTCTGTGAAGAGACAAAACAGAAAGACAGGGGTTGAGATTGTGTGGCACTGAGTTAGCACAAAAAGGAAAAACTTCTTTGGACCATGGGCTGGGAAGTGAGAAGTGCTGAGGGTCCCAGTTCTTTTTTTTGCAAACAGCTTTCAGAGCTTAAACTCTAAGGTTTTGGAAGTGTGCAACTTTCTCCAGAGTGGAGCTAGGGCATGTGTTCCTAGTGGGGAAGGAACTGGCCCTGTGTGCATTGTGTGGTATAACGATCTCTGGGGCACACTGGGAGAGAACAGTCCCCTTCCTAGAGTACTTTTCCAAGAGGGTTTATTATCCCCCAATGACAAAAGATGCTGCAAGTGCCAGCCAAAGTCCTTTCATCAGCAGAGTGGAGAGGCTCTACTCTGGAGGAAGGGAGCAGACCCGTGCAGTGCTGCGTCCTTTTAGATTTTGGCTTTTGATCCCAGCCATGTGCCATAGAAAAAAACATAGGAATGTTGTGGCATAGAGCAGGTGACTAGCCTTGCTATTCTGTGAGGGCTGCCTGAAGAGCAGGGCTTGAGATCTGCTGTCCAGGGAGGAGAGATTGGGGTGGCACCACTTCCTCCCCAACGCCAGCACAGTGGGGCTTCAGAGAGCAACACGGTGGCTCCCAGTGGAGGTGGGACATGCTTACAACCTCACCCCCCACCATGCCTGGCAACTGCTTATTTACTGGGGCAAGACTGACTCTAACGCAACACAGCCAGCCTGTCCTCCAGACCAGCACAGCCAGCAACCCCATGCACCAACAGACAACTCTTTTATTTTTTTCTTCCTTCTTTTGGAATCAGGCTCATAGTTTGTTGTTTGCTCTTTATCATTCCCTTTTCCTTTCTTTATTTTTTTATCAGGCTTTTAAATTCTTTTTTTCTGCTTTTTTTTTTTTTTTCTTTTTTTCCCCCTCTCTTTTTCTTTGGACTCAGCCTTATAGTTTTTTGATTCTGCTTCATTTCCTTTGTTCCCATTCTTTCTCTTTTTGGGAGATTAGGCTTTCCCCCACCCTTTTTTCCAGGGTTACTTAAACATATCGAAGCACACTTAGTTAAATGTCCAAACACTATACCACTGCAAGCACTGACCAATGGGAACGAGCAGCCAAAATGAAACAGCAGAGTACACACAGAAATTCTTCCCTGTAGTGCCAGGCCCTGAACCATGTGTGACCCCTGTTTCATATAACAGTACTCTCAGGTACAGGAAACATAATAAGATTTTAAAACACACAAAAGACAGAAACTTAGCCAAAATGACAAGACAGAGGAAATCTCCCCAAAAGAAAGGTCAAGAAGATATCACAGCCAGGGGCTTACTCAAAACAGATGTAAGTAATATATCTGAAGAAGAATTTAGAACAAAAATCATAAGACTACTAACCGGGCTTGGAAAAAGCATAGAAGACACAAAAGAAACACTTGCTGCAGAGATCAAGGACCTAAGGACTAGTCAGGATGAAATGAAAATGATATAACAGAGGTGCGAACCAAACTGAATACAGTGACAAAGAGGGTTGAGAAAACAGAGAAGAGAAGAAGATAAGATAAAATTAAAGAAAATAGAAGATGGAAGAAATAGAAGATTGGGGCACCTGGGTGGCTCAGTGGGTTGAGCGTTCTACTTGGGCTTAGGTCATGATCTCATGGTCTGTGAGTTCGAGCCCTGCATCAGGCTCTGTGCTGACAGCTCAGAGCCTGGATGCAGTCTGCTTCAGATTCTGTGTCTCCCTCTCCCTCTGCCCCTCCCCCACTCACACTCTGTCTCTGTCTCTGTCTCTCTCTCAAAAATGAATAAACTTAAAAAAAAATTTTAAAAAAGAAATATATGATAAAATTAAGAAATAGAAGAAGATAAAAGGTGAGATAAAAGATAAGAAGATAAAATTAAGAAAAATAATGAAAATGAGGGGCACCTGGGTAGCTCAGTTCGTTGGGTAGCCAACTTCAGCTCATGTCATGATCTCATGGTCTGTAAGTCAGTGAGTTTGAGCCCTGCATTGGGCTCTGTGCTGACAGCTTGGAGCCTGGAGCCTGCTTCGAGTTCTGTGTCTCCTTCTCTCTCTGCACCTCCCCCACTCACATTCTGTCTCGGTCTCTGTCTCTCTCTCAAAAATAAACAAACACTAAAAAAATTTTTAAAAGAAAAATAATTAAAATGAAAACGAAAAAGAGGAAATGAAAATTACTAGATCACAAGGGAGACTTAGAGAACTAAGTGATTCAAAACAAAACAATTTCTGTATCATAGGGGTACTAGAAGAAGAGGAGATGGGACAAGGGACAGGTTTATTTGAACAAATTATAGCTGAAAATTTCCCTAATCTGGAGAAGAAAATGGGCATATGATTCAAAGAGGCACAGAGAACTCCTTTCAAAATCTGCGAAAACGGGTCAACACCAGGATATACCACAGTGAAACTTGGAAAATACAAAGATAAAGAAAGAATTCTGAAAGCAGCTGGGTATAAAAGGTCCTTAACTTACAAGGGTAGACACATAAGGGCAGTAGCAGACCTGTACACTGAAACTTGGCAGGCCAGAAGGGAGTGGCAGGAAACATTCAATGTGCTGAATGGGGAAAATACGCAGCCAAGAATTATCTCTCCAGTAAGGCTGTCATTAAGAATAAGAGAGATAAAAAGTATCCCAGACAAACAAAAACTAAAGGAATTTGTGACCACTAAACCAGCTCTGCAAGAAATTTTAAGGGGGCTCTCTGACTGGAGGGAAAACAAAAACAAACAAACAAAACAAACAAAAATAAATAAATAAATAAATAAATAAATAAATAAATAAACAAACAAACAAAGCAACAAAGACTACAAAGGACCAAAGAATATCATCAGAAACACCAACTCTACAGGTTAGACAATGGCACTAAATTCATATCTATTAATAATCACACTGAACATAATTGACCAAATGCTCTAATCAAAAGACACATGGTATCACAATTGAATAAAAATCAAGATCCATATGCTGGCTACAAAAGACTCATTTTAGATCTAAAGGCACCTGGAAATTAAAAGTGAGGGGATGGAGAACCATCTATCATGCTAATGAAGGTCAAAATGAAGCTGAAGTAGCCATACTTACATCAGACAAGCTACATTTGAAAACAAAGACTGTGACAAGAGATGAAAAGGGCATTGTATCATAATTAAGGGGTCTATCCACAAGATCTAACGATTATAAATATTTATGCCCCCAACTTGATGCACTCAGATATATAAAGCAGTTAATAACAAACATAAAGAAACTTGTTGATAATAATACCATAATAGTAGGAGGCTTTAATACCCCACTTAAGGCAATGGACAGATCATCTAAGCAGAAAATCAACAACAACAAAAAAAATGGCTTTGAATGACATACTGGATAACAGATATATTCATAACATTTAATCCTAAGGCAGCAGAATACACATTCTTCTCGAGTGCACATGGAACATTCTCCAGAGTAGATCACATATTGGATCACAAATCAGCCCTCAGCAGGTACAAAAATGTTAAGATCCTACCATGCATATCTTCAGATCACAATGTTCTGAAACTTGAAATCAACCACAAGAAAAATTTGGAAAACCCTCAAATACATGGAGGTTAAAAAACATCCTACTAAAGAATGAATGTGTTAACCAGGAAATTAAAGAAGAAATTAAAAAATACATGGAAGCAAGTAAAAATGACAATACAACAGTCCAAACAAACCCTTTGGGATGCAGCAAAGGCGGTCCTAAGAGGAAAGTACTTTGCAATTCAGGCCTATCTTAAGAACCCCAAAAGTTTCCAAATGTGCAACCTAAACATACACCTAAAAGATCTAGAAAAGGAAGAGCAAACTAAAGCCTAAAGCCAGCAGAATAACGGGAATAATAAAGATTAGAGCAAAAATAAATGATATAGAAACAAAGAAACAAACAAAACAGTAGAATAGACAAAATAAACTAAAAGCTGTTTTGTTTAAAGAATAAACAAAATTGATAACCCCTAGCCAGACCCCTGAAAAGAAAAGATAGAGAACCCACATAGATAAAATAATGAACAGAAGAGGAGAGATCACAAAAACCATAAGATAGGAATAAACCTAACCAAAGAGGTAAAAGATCCATACTCTGAAAACTGTCTAAAGCTTATGAAAGAAAATGAAGATGGCACAAAGAAATGGAGAAGCATTTATGCTCATGGATTAGAAGAACACTGTTAAAATGACCATACTACTCAAAGCAATCTACACATTCAGTGCAATCCCTATCCAAATAACACCAGTATTCTTCACAGAGCTAGAACCAACAATCCTAAAATTTGTATGGACCCAGAAAAGACCCAAATAGCCAAGGTAATGTTGAAAAAGAAAAACAAATCTGGGGGTGTCACAATTCAGGACTCAAGCTATATTACAAAGTTGTACTCATCAAGACAGTATGGTACTGGCACAAAAACAGACACATTGATCTGTGGAACAGAGAACCCAGAAATGTACCCACAAATGTATAGCCAACGAATCTTTGACAAAGAAGGAAACAATACCCCATGGAAAAAAAGAAAGTCTCTTCAGCAAATGGTGCTGGGAAAACTGACACAACTTGCAGAAGAATGGACCTGGACAACTTTCTTACACCATACACAAAAATAAACTCAAAATAGATGAAAGACCTAAATGTGAGACAAGAAACCATCAAACTCCTAGAGGGGAAAACAGGTAGCAACATTTTTGACCTCGGTCACAGAAACTTCTTATTAGACATATCTCCAGAGACAAGGGAAACAAAAACAAAAATGAGTTATTGGGACCTTATCAAGATAAAAAGCTTCTGCACAGCAAAAGAAACAATCAACAAAACTAAAAGGCAACCGAAGGGATGGGAGAAGATGTCTTCAAATGACATATCTGATAAAGGGTTAGTGTCCAAAATCTATAAAGAAGTTACCAAACTCAACACCCAAAAAACAAATAACCCAGTTAATAAATGGTTAAAAGACATGAATAGACACGTTTCTAGTAACAAACAATAGAAATGACCCCTTAAAGTATAGTCTTTGACACTTTTCTACAGAATACATCCAGATGGCTAACAGACACATGAAAATGTGTTCACCATCATTCATCATCAGGGATATACAAATCAAAACTACAATGACATACCTTCTACCTCACACCTGTCAGAAAGGCTAAAATGAACAATACAGGAAACAACAGATGTTGGTGAGGATATGAAGAAAGGGGAACAGTGATGCACTGTTGGTGGGAATGCAAACTGGTGCAGCCACTCTAGAAAACAGTATGGAAGTTCCTCAAAAAATTAAAAATAGAATTACCCTATACCTCAGCAATTGCATTGCTAGGTTTTTATTCAAAGGATACAAAAATGCAGATTCAAAGGGACACATGCACTGCACTCTTGTGTAAAGGAAGAAATCTAAGATTGATGATAGTCCAGCAGCAGCTAAATGTCAAACATAGTTCCCAAACATGAAAGCAGGATTTACCTATTTTAACAATTGGTTTGCTCTGTGTGTCTTGAAAGTACATACATTCTATTCATATTTGAGATAGCTGGTACTAAAGTAAAAGTTAAAACGGATACTAAAAAAATGTGTTAATAGAAGTAACAACAGCAATCCAGCAGTTTCCAGTAGTAACTGTCAAAATAATAATAATAATAATAATAATAATAATAAGGGCAAGTCTATCATTACAGGCCAGGGTTTAACACATAGTTTTTTTAGTGTTTTCTAAATGTAAATTTGCAGATCTCACACCGTAGACCTTTCTCAAGATTAAAATTTCATAAGGAAATTATTCTGGTGAAATAATAACTATTATAATAATTAATTGATTGCTTAATATGAGCAAGAGACCCCGTTAAGTATAAATGTATCATTATTTCACTTACTTCTCACAATAATCTTGTAAGATAAGAGGCTTACTTTCCTTATTTTAGAGGATAAAAAAGGTAAAATTTAGAAAGAATGAGTTTTGGCAAAAGCAGAGAGAAGTTGTGGAGCAGGAGTCAGAGCCCAAGTCTGAAGAACCAAAGGCCCTAGATCTCATTATCTTCAGATTTTTGTTTTATAAAAGATAGCATTTCTCACGTTCTCATCAGATATACCCAAGACTTCTTGGTTTCTAGGAAAAAAGACAGATTACCGGCAGGTCTGGCTTCACTTCTACTTATCTCTTTTTCTCCAACAACTGTGACTGATGACCCAAAGCTTGCTGATGCATAATATCCTTTCCAACAAAGTGTTTCTCCCATATTTGGAAGTAATATTTCAAATACAAACACAGATGGTTCAATTTATTAAGTGCTAGCTATTTGGCATGTATGTAGATTGTAATTTTATCTTTTAAGTAGGTGAATATCAGTACCCTTTTTCGATAGAAAAGTGAAAAAACAAGACTCATTTGTATTCTGCTGCCCAAGATTACATAGCCTCATTCAACATTATTTAAAAATAGTCTTGAAGGTCCATCTAGCTCTGGGCTAGTTTGTGAAATTTCATTTTCTGCACAAGAGGCCTTGTTTCCTGTTCCCTTGGAAGGATGTAGGCAATCAGTCTATAGGCTTTTCCTACCTCTTTCCGCTCAGCCATGTTTCTTCTCTTTCACTAACAGTCCTCAAATATTTCACACACAGGGGGACCTGGTGCCTCAGTCGGTTAAGCATCTGACTAGGTCATGATCTCACGGTTCGTGAGTTTGAGCCCCACATCTTTCTCCGTGCTGACAGTGTGGAGCCAGCTTGGGATTCTCTCTCTCCTCTCTCTGCCCTGTTGTGTCTCCCTCTCAAAATGAATAAATAAACTTAAAAAAAATTCACACATAGGCAAAATTGAAATATGTAAGATGTTTTTCTTCATATAAAAAAGCATTTAGTTGGAAAAAGATACATATAGTTGTAGTTGAAGAGTATGTGCACCTAGAAATGCAACCTGGTTCAGGAAAGAAAAGTAATGGTGACTTTCTCTGAGGATTTGTCTCACAACCATCCTGTATTCTTCTTTGGGGATACACAGCAGCAGAAGCACTGTTGTGCTTTACTTTGCTTTTTAAACAATTTCAAATGCATTGAGATTGAAAACAATAAATTTAAACTCACATAATAACAAGTAGGGTTGTTTCATATCATTGAGTTTTAATGGTATTAAAATAACTGTTTAGGTTGACAATGCCCTTGACAAAGTACAAGAGTAATTTTGACATAAGGACACATTGATAATGACTCATTCTATCAGTTAAGTCTGTAATTTCTCTTGATCACCAATGGGCAGTTCATTAAATTAAATGATGCTGTAGAAAAATGAAGCTGTTGATAAGATGAAATGTTCTAAAACAGCATCTTGGTCTAATATTTTCAGTGCAAAGTTCTTATTTTTGTGTATAAATAACCCAAGAACTCCAAGAGGGGGAATATAATCTTTACCTCCATTATTTGGATACTGATTTTATATAAGACTCATTATATAAATCATTGTTTCACTATATGCTAACTAACTTGGATGTAAATTAAAAAAAATAAAAATAAAAATCATGATATAGAGGGTTAAATTAAAAAAAAAGAAAAAAAAAGATTCATTCAGCAATTGAAATTTAATTTTCCATGTGTATATTGAGTGATATTGCTAAAGGAATGTTTATTTTCTGTGTAAATTAAATACCTGCCTATCCAAATTAGCTTTTTTTTTAAATTTTGACCAGGAATTTAATCCAATGTACTCCTTCCTATTAAACGAAGTGTGAGGGCAACTCACTCTTTTTTTTTTTTCCTTGTTTCTTTTTATTTTCATTATATTAGACAACACAAAAATATTTTTCAAAAACTTGTGTCATTTGGTACTTGGAAGTGCTTTCTCTCCACTTCTCGTGGATGTGCTGTAAATGTCTCTTGATGAAAGGAATGTTCTCTATTTCTGTGCCATTAAATTTGGTCACCACTAGTCACCATGTGGCTTTTCAGCACCTAAAAGATAGCTAGTACAACTAAGGGAAAAATAGTCACATGTGGCTAGTGGCTACTGTATTAGAAAATGCAGGTATTGGGGCTCCCGGGTGGCTCAGTATGTTAAGCATCCAACTTTAGCTCAGGTCATGATCTCTCAGTCAGTGAGTTCGGGACCACATCTGGGTCTGTGCTGAAGGCTTGGAGCCTGGATCCTGCTTGGGATTCTGTGTTTCCTCTCTCTCTCTGCCCCTCTCCTACATGCACTCTGTCTCTCTCTCAAAAATAAATAAACATTAAAAAAAGAAAGAAAATGCAGATATGGACTACAATAAATATACCTTTGACATATATACATATCCTTTATTTACTTCCTTTATGCCCTGAATTATATGTACATATACATGTTTGAGTGTGTGTATACATACGTGTGTGCGTGTGTGTGTAACCTTGTTTTCTGACTGCTTTCTCTCCATCCTCCAGTATGTCCAGCAATGACTCTAAACTCCTGGTACTGAAATTTACATACCGTATTATACCAGAGTGGATCTGTATGATTAATGGCATATGGTAGAAGTTATGGTCTATCGTTCTCAGATTGATTTAGACTGTGACTTCCATCTTGAGCTCTTTCTCTCTCCTTCTCTCTCTCTCTCTCTGTGTCTCTCTCTCTGTCTCTCTAACCAGTTGTGAGGAACTGAGACATACCAACTATATTAGATATGAGCTTAGAGATGTCCACCTCTGCCCCCGTGTAGTCTGGAGTTGGCTGCGACCAGGCTGACAGCATGATCACAACCTCCTGAGAGACCCAGACCACAAGCCAGAGTCACCCAGCTAAGCAGCTTCCATACTTCCAACTCTCAGAAACTGTGAGACAATAAATGTTTATTGTTTTGGACTGTCAGATTTGGGCACCATTTGTTTGAAGCATAGATAAATACAGCAAGCAACCTGTTAATCTATGTATATTTATTTGGCAACTGTGTTTAATGGATTACTTTTTAATTCTAATATCTTTTATAAGTAATTGCTTTGTATCCTCTAGATAGGCAAATATTTAGTCTTTTAAAAAGGACATCCCCCCACGATACTTATTATTCTTATTTCGTTTTCTTATTATATGTTTCAAGTAAGAACCAATGAATACAGTTAAATAATAGTGATGACACTAACAATCCTTTACCTATTACAAATTTTATTATAATTCCTCTAATGTGCCATTATTAAATAAAGTACTAACTGTTGGTATGATAAAACTAGTTTTATTGTGCTAAATCCAATACCCAATGTGATAAATATATCAAAAATGAATTTGTAATGTTATCAAACATTTTGGCATTCATTGAGATAATGGTTATTTTTAATCCTTTCATTTGTTACACTGAAAGAGCTATGAGACATCTTATGTTGTTGGAAAAAAATAAATTAAGTTTGTTTCTTGGCAACACAAATACTTGAGTATTTTCTCTTTAAATCAATGGAAGATTATTTTAATTCAGAAGTTATTATTATCACATAATGAAATGATATCAATATTATTTCTAAATATTGAAATAATATTACTTCTAAGCAATATTACTTCTAAAACATCCTGAACCAGTATAATGCTTAGCAGGTGGTATTTTTTGTTTTTGTTTTTGTCTTGTGGTCTACACAAATAAATTCCATTCTCCCTATAATTAAGGGCAATGTTTTCTATTCTCTCATGCACATATTCTTGTTAAAGCATCAATCACGGTGTTACACTTATACAACATTTCAATAAATGCTTGGACCAGGGAACAGGTTATTGAGGAGCTAGACTGCTACTCAAGAGCTGGTTTTTAGGTCCTTCAATTTCACAGTATAGTGGAGAGTATTTTCCATATTGACCATTTAGTTCCATTGTAGATTTTAGACTGCATCATCGGGCAATCATGGATTCAGAATCATAAGTCAACATTTCAAAACTTTCTTAAAATTTGTTCCTTGGGAAATAAGTTTGTTTGTTTATATGTTTCTATTTGAATACAGTAGGCACACAATGTTAAATTAGTTCCAGGTGCACAACAGAGTGATCCAAAACTTTAATGTCACGTTAAGTAGTATTTCTTTTTTTTCTAATTTTTTTAACGTTTATTTATTTTTTGAGAGAGAGAGACAGAGACAGAGACAGAGTGTGAGCGGGGGAGGGGCAGAGAAAGAGGGAGACACAGAATCTGAAGCCCGCTCCAGGCTCAGAGCTGTCAGCACAGAGCCCGATGAGGGACTCAAATTCCCTGAAATGCTAGATCATGACCTGAGCCGAAGTCAGATGCTTAACTGACTGAGTCACCCAGCCTTTAACTAACTTAAAGCCTCTACATTAAGTAGTATTTCTAAGCAGTTTCACAGGTAAGTTTAAGACAGAGGCCAATAAAAGAGTAAAAAGATTGCCATTTTAGTATCACAGAAAAGAAAAAACAAGTTCCTATAAACTAATAAATGAATGTCTTTCTCCAAAGCATACTGTATTGAATTAATAATAATAAACGTAGTGGTTCTATAAAATGGGGTAAGAATTAAACCTGCTCACTAACTCATGCATTTTAGGAAAAGGAGTTTTCCATCTCCCCTGGTCATTAATTTCCTCATCATGTATTCTTTCTATACTTTCAGCAGAGACTCCCTTGTGTTCAGCCTTTGGCAGTGGCTGGAGAGCTTGTGTTCATAGGCCATGGATTGTGCTTCTTCCTGCATTTCCACTTTGTTACATGAGCCATGTGAAACAAATATGCAGGTATTGGAGATTAGAAACTATGGTTGCCCAAATCATGCTATCTACACCATCGACAGAGTTCATTGTGTAGGTGGCGACCGCCATTGAAACAGACATATAATAAAACATATCTCTTGTCAACCAACTTGAAATTAGCAGAGACAGCCATTTTGAATGAATAGTTTCCTGAGAAGTATGATAGCCATGCAGAGTAAGGACCTGATGCATATAACTCAGGTTGTAAGGGCTTTCCTCAAATATTAGTAAATTGATACTCATTTCTTGACAATTACTAAGTGTTAATGCCATTTCTTTTTTTTATATATGAAATTTATTGTCATATTGGTTTCCAAACAACACCCAGTGCTCATCCCAACAGATGCCCTTCTCAATGCACATCACCCACTCTCCCCTCCCTCCCACCCCCCATCAACCCTCAGTTTGTTCTCAGTTTTTTAAGAGTCTCTAATGGTTTGGCTCCCTCCCTAACTTTTTTTTTTTCTCTTTCCCCTCCCCCATGGTCTTCTGTTAAGTTTCTCAGGACCCACATAAGTAATATTTTGACATTATATTCTATTTAGGATAGAATCCCTTCACAAATAGAGACATTATTAAACTTCCAGGTAGGGAGTGAACTCTAAATATAGTTACTAGCTCCTGGTGAGTTCCAAGCTTACATTTTTGATGTTATAGTCAGCTCAAAATATCACATTCTGTGACATTCCAGACAATTCAGAAGGCAGTTATATCCATGCTTCTGGGGTGCCTGGGTGGCTCAGTTGGTTGAGTGTCTGACCTCTGCTCAGGTCATGATCTCGCGCTTCATGAGTTCGAGCCCCGCGTCGGGCTCTGTGCTGACAGCTCAGAGCCTGGAGCCTGCTTCGGATTCTGTCTCTCTCTCTCTCTCTGACCCTCCCCCATTCATGTCCTGTCTCTCTCTGTCTCAAAAATAAATAAATGTTAGGGCGCCTGGGTGGCGCAGTCGGTTAAGCATCCGACTTCAGCCAGGTCACGATCTCGCGGTCCGGTCCGTGAGTTCGAGCCCCGCGTCAGGCTCTGGGCTGATGGCTCGGAGTCTGGAGCCTGTTTCCGATTCTGTGTCTCCCTCTCTCTCTGCCCCTCCCCCGTTCATGCTCTGTCTCTCTCTGTCCCAAAAATAAATAAAAAACGTTGAAAAAAAAATTTAAATAATAAAAAAATAAATAAATAAATAAACATTAAAAAAATATATGTATTAGTGCTTCTTTTCTAATTAATGCAAAGCATTTTTATTTTTAATTTGTTGATGATTTAATAATAATTTCAAAAATGCAAGTCTTAATCCTGTCAAATCTTTTTCCTCTTCTTCAAATTGTTGAAGTTTGTTTCCTTATAATTTTCATGCAAGGCACAGTTTTAATGAGTTAGTGTTAGTTCACAACTATTTCTCATGTAAGGAAAAAAATAAAAACTTCATTTAATCACCCAAACAGCAATTTTTATAAAAACATAGACAGAGATGGGGATGGGGCAGAGTGAGAAGGAAAGAGAAACTCTGCATTTATGTGTGGAATATAATAAACCTATGTGATGGAAACTTTATGTGTCAACTCGACCTGGCCACTGGGGTGCCCAAACATGTGAGTAAACACTATTATGAATGTGTGTCTATGAGAGATTTTATGGATGAACTTAACATTTGAATCCATAGACTGAGGAAAGGCTGGCTGTCACCCAATCAATTGAAGACCCAAATGGAACAAAAAGCTTAAGAGGCAGCTCCCCTGATCTGATGGCTTTGAACTTGGATATCTGTCTCTTCTGGTCTTCAGAGTCAGACTGGAACATTGGCTTACCTTGAGTCTTGAACCTGCCAGCTTTGAGATGGTGACTTACACCATGGGCTCTCCTGGTTCTCAGATCTTCAGACTCAGACTGAAACTATATCTCACCTCTCCCAGGTCTCCAACTTGCTGACTGCAGATATTGGACTTCTCAGTTTCCATATCATTTGGGTCAATTCTAAGATATATAGGATAAGTAGGAACATAGGAAATATAGGTTCTGTCCCTCTGGAGAACCCTCACTAATACAACTTATTTAAATTAATGAAATGTCACTTTACACACACACTTTGATGTGACATGGTAGAAAATATATTTTGCTTTAGTAGTTTTTTCTTAAAATGGTCCACCCTAAACACAGCCATAAATGATTTTCATTACATATGATACTAGTGTGAATTGCTATTCAAATATGCTTGGGGGAATTTTAAGAACATGTCTAGGCTTCGTTAACAATGGGTCGACTTTGGGACACCTGGGTGGCTCAGTCGGTTAAGTGTCTGACTCGATTTCGGCTCAGGTCATCAACTCAAAGTTTGTGGGATCGAGCACCATGTCAAGCCCCACACTGAGCCTGGCGTTGGGCTCTGTGCTGAGTGTGGAGCCTGATTAAGGTTCTCTCTCTCCCTCTCTCCCACTCATGTGTGTTCTCTCTCTCTCAAAATAAACTAAAAAAAAAAGAGGAAACATACTTAGATAAAATGTTACAAAAATAAATAATGGGTCAACTTTATTACTTTACCATCCTTCCCATCCTACCTAAAACTCCTGTTGAGAAAATGCTGCAGACAAATTTTGTTCACAGTATGAATTACTCCGCAACACTTAAAATATAAGAAATGTCCACATCATAGTCAACATCTGTTTTTTTCTGAGTTGGGTGTGGAGAAACGGGAACCCTCTTGCACTGTTGGTGGGAATGCAACTATTGCACCCACTCTGGAAAACAGTGTAGAAGTTCCTCAAAAAAATTAAAAATAGAATTACCCTACAACCTAGCAATAGCACTGCAAGCAATTTATCCAAAGGATACAGGAGTGCTGATTCACAGGTGCGCATGTATCTCAATTTTTATAGCAGCACTACCTACAATAGCCAAATTATGTTTTCGCGTGTCTGTTAGCCATTTTTGGATGTCTTCCTTGGGAAGTGTCTATTCATGTCCTCTGTTCATTTCTTTACTAGATTATCTGTTTTTTGGGTGTTGAGTTTTGTAAGTTCTTTATAGACTTTGGATAGTAACCCTTTATCAGATATGTCATTTGCAAATATCTTCTCCCATCCTGTTGGTTGCCTTTTAGTTTTATTTATTGTTTCTTTTGCTGTGCAGACACTTTTTATCTTGATGAGGTCCCAATAGTTCATTTGTTGCTTTTATTTCCCTTGCCTTAGGAAATGTGTCAAGTAAGAAGTTGCTGCAGCCGAGGTCAAAGAAGTTGTTGCCTATTTTCTCTTATAGGATTTTGACGGTTTCCTGTCTCACATTTATATCTTTCATCCATTTTGAATTTGTTTTGTGTATGGTGTGAGAAAGGTGTCCAGTTTCATTATTCTGCATGTTGCTGTCCATTTCCCCAAGCACCATTTGCAAAAGAGACTGTGTTTTTTTCCATTGGATACTCTTTCCTGCTTTGTCAAAGATCTGTGGTCCAATTCTGGTTCTCTATTCTATTCTAACACTTGTCACCAGGGAAATACAAAATCAAACCTACACTGAGATATCACTTCACCGGTCAGAGTGACTGAAATGAACAACTCGGGGAACAACAAACGTTGGTGAGGATGTGGAGAAAGGGGGACCCTCTTGCATTGTTGGTGGGAATGCAAACTGGTGCATCCGCTCTGGAAAACAGTGTGGAGGTTCCTCAAAAATTTAAAAATAGAATTACCCTGTGACCCAGGAACAACACTAGTAGGAATTTATTCAAAGGATACACGAGTGCTAATTCACAGGGGCACATAAACCCCTACGTTCATAACAGCGCTATCAACAATAGCCAAATTATGAAAAGCCCAAATGTCCATCAACTGATTAACAGATACAGAAGATGAGGTGTGTACACACACACACACACACACACACACACACACACACACACTGGAATACTACTTGGCAATGAAAAAGAAGGAAACGACATTTGACCATTTGCAACAATGTGGATGGAACTGGAGGGTATTATGCTAAGTGAAATAAGGTAGTCAGAAAAAGACAGATATCACATGTTTTCACTCATATGGGGGAATTTGAGAAACTTAACAGAAGACCATAGGAGAAGGAAAGGAAAAATAAGTTACAGAGAGGGAGACAAACCATAAGAGACTCTTAAATACAGAGAACAAACAGAAGGTTGATGGCGCTGGGGAGTTAGGGGGCAGGGAGGCAGGGAAAATAGGAGATGGGCATTGATGAGGGCACCGGTTGGAATGAGCACTGGGTGTTGTATGTAAGTGATAAATCATAGGAATCCACTCCCGAAGCCAAGACTACATTGTATACACTGTATGTTAGCTAATATGACAATAAACTATTTAAAAAAAAAAAAGAAATTCATTTTCATAACTAGTAAGTGAAATTTGGCAAAGAAGAAAGACAAGAGACAAGACTAAAGGGAATAATCTCTTTTTGTCTTGTTTTGTTGTGTTTTGTTTTTCCACTCAGCATCCCTTCCCTTATTAAAATGAGAGAGACAACTTAAGGAAAAAAATATATATATAAGAAGTGTCATAGTCTATGTTTTCCAAATCAAAACAAATCTGTCCCTAGGATTCTAAAACTCACTATGACAAGAAAATAGTCTAATAGTAGTTATTTCTTTTGGATTCTTCACTTTGGTTTGTGACATATAGGGGTATAGCAATTCTGTATACTTAGGAAAGAAATTTTTGTTCATAAAACCCTCGAGCCAGCGTCGGCCATTGGAACTGATACAGGTACAGGACTGATTCTCAACACCGCAAAGCTTATTAACCAGCTTTCATAGACAACAATATAGCCAATCAAGCAACCAAGTCTTATCACTTTCAGGGTGCTGGCTGCACTTGAGAGGTTGAATTTTAAGTAAGCTATGGCATATTAATACTTATTTCTATAGAGGCCTGCATGTTTAACTCTCAAGCTTTTTTGAAAAGTTTGGATGAGGCAATTGTCCATTTTCCACATAAATTATATCTTCATGTATAATATTTTTAAGGCTTTCATTTAGTTCTATAATATTTTTATTTCTCAGCAAACCTCTAAGGAAAATTTTCATTAGAAATTGCTTTGGAATTTATCTAGTGTTATCTGATAAATTTTCTATAATTTTAAGAAATTTTATTTTCTTTCCTTTTAAGTTTATTTATTTTGAGAGACAGAGAGAAAGGGAAGGAGGGAGTGTGACCAGAGGGAGGGGGTACAGAGAAAAAGGGAGAATGAAAGAATTCGAAGCAGGCTCAGCACTGTCAGCATGGAGCCTGACGTGGGGCTCAAAGCCATGAACACCAAGATCATGACCTAAGCTGAAATCAAGAATCTGACAACCAACTGAGCCACTCGGGCATCACAATTTTAAGATATTTTAAAAGTTGGGGCATCTGGGTGGCTCAGTGGGTTGCGCGTCCGCTTTGATCATAATCTCATAACTCGTGAGTTCGAGTCACTTGTCAGGCTCTGTGCTGACAACTCAGAGCCTGGAACCTGCTTCAGTTCTGTGTCTCCCTCTCTCTCTCTCTCTCTCTGCCCCTCCCCCACTCACGCTGTGTGTGTGTGTGTGTGTGTGTGTGTGTGTGAAAAATAAATAAACATTAAAAATATGTATTTTGAAAGTCCTTTTTTTATTTCAAAAATAACTGAAAACAATCTTAAATAAAAATAATGCTCATACATACTATCTCTTATCCATTACTTAGTAGCTACTATAGAAAAATACAATTACTCCCATAGAAAATTCAAACCTCAATAAAATGGCATAAACTAGATAAATATATGAAAATCTAGACAAAGGAATTAGGGCATAGGAAAATAGTCTGTATATTTAGATCATAACCTCTTACATCCTAGAGTACATCATTTAAACTAGTTTATCTCACAAAATGGAAATCGATTAGTAAGGTTGACTTTAGTTTTCCTATATTTCATGTAAGCATTTGAGAAAAACATACAGACAAAAAGCTTGTCACTTTTCTAGTTCTAAGAGGACTTAAAATTCCTACAATTGAGAATTCAGATTATCTGAATAATGTAAGAATATAAAGCCTGGGAAGGAGATAATAGTATGTTGTTGAATTTTTATATACCAAGACATTTTATATCAGGTGAATTTTAGACAAAGGCATGGTTAAGAGATTTCTGAAATTTAATTTCAACAATTGCACCATGATCTAATTAAAACATTAAAAAAAAAGCCAGAAACCACAGTGCATAAAATGCACTTATTGCTCTATAAATAACAGTTGAAAGAATAATTTATGGTTCTCAAGATTAAACATGATCTGAGCATATTCGAAGTATAATAGGGCTATTCATTGTTGAATGTATTAATTAGTGAAAATCTTTTAATTAATAAGCCCTAAAATGAGGTAGTTTCAAATAATAGCTCTTGGTTGGAAGAAACAAAGAGTTGTAAGATATTTCAAAATATCATTAATAATTTGAAACTTAAAACAAGGAAGTTTTTTTAAGTATATGACTTTGGCACTGCAAACAGTGGAATTAAGGCCAAATAAGCTACCCATCAGAAAAGATTAATTTAGATAACATGTGGATCAGAAGATTCAGGTTGAAAGGTAATCAAATTGTATAATCAAAGTACTCTCTAGAGACCTATAATCCAGCTTAGTTATATCGTGATCCTTAAAGAGCATGTTTTGTCAATTCAATATCCATCTTCCCTAGGGTCCAGAGATTTTATAAAAAGGAAGAAAAAATTATACATCCCAAAAAAAGTCTTCTTTCTGAATCAGCTCATTGATTCCACAGAGAAATTATAATTTGTCGATTAATGGATAGATAAAGAGATATATGTAGAAGATACAGAGACAAACAAATGGAGAAATAGATTATGAAATCAATCCATCCTTTATTTATTAACCTCAACAGGGTAAGGACAGATCAGCTAGTGAAAGTGTAACTTATGATGATGGTGATAGTAAAAACAACATATGTTCTCATTTACAACATAGATAAATTTAATAATATTTAAGGACTTATAAATCCAATATAAACAATAAGGGAAACAATTGAAATATTTTGAGGTGGAATTTAGTAAATTTAAATCTCAATCTTATCTTAATGTTCATGTCATTTTAGTAGACATATGTAATATGTATATATTGTATATGTACATATGTAATATGTATATATAATAGTGTATATATGTAATATATCATATATATCTTCTTATAAATGATACTTCTATGCCTAAATAAAAATTTAAAGGTAATACTCTTTTATCTGTTTTTGGATGCATTAAAATATTAACATGTAAGTTCAATTATTTCTTTATATATCTTTTTTATAATTTTTTAAACATAAGGCCGTACTATATACTGGTTGTAGGAACAAAGATTAATTCAAAAGGTATAAATTATTATCTTCAGGTAAGATGCATTTTCATATCACTGAGGAGAAACACCTATGTTTGATACTGATTTAAAATCAAATAAAATCAAATACAACAAAGAACACACGTGGGCACCAACAATACTTATCCTAAAATGTTTTTATAATATTGAAAATCAGAGAAGCTTTTTGTTGCTCATCACAATTATTGTCAAATTGCTAAGGTTTTAATTAGTTTAATTAGGAAAGGAGAGGAAAGGAAATACAGAGCATAACTAAAAATCTTGAGCCCAGGATAGATAAGGCATCCCACCATACTGTGAACTGGAGAAATCCCCTCATCTAAGGAAATAAGAAAACATTATTTCCTAGTTATAATAGCTCCTTCCAATAATAAGGAAGCATTCCAATCTCCATGAATTGCTGACCATTGTGTAGAATACTGAAATAATTAAAAATAAATCTTTCCAAAACTTATTAAGATCTATTTAAAATTGTTACTGCATACTAAGAGATATTTTATATAAGTATTATTTTTATTTAATATTGTTAAAATACATTTTACTTTTAAGTGAGAACTTTACTTTTTCTGCAATTGTTAAACATATATTTGTATGGTAATAAAATGGATTATGAGATTAATTGTGGATGTCTCATAAACTGCCAAGATTCCAGTATATGGACAAAGTATCATTAGTTATCTCTAAAAATAGCATTAAAAATGTATAAGGGAATTTAACCATTAACTGGATGGGCTATGTGGGTGATGTTTAGGATCTTGAAAGTTTATGATTCTTTGAGAGAACAAAAAAACAATTTTTGGAGAACACTTTGCTGATTATGATAATTAAAAAAATAAAATAAAAACACTGCTTACCCTTACTTTTTCCTCTAATTTAAGACTTGTTTTTAAACAGAATTCAACTTAATCCTGATTTTACACAAACAAAACTGCTACACATTTCCTGCTTTCTACCCCTCACCTCTCCTCCCAAAATATTTAAATCACCACAGGCCGACCCTAAAAGGCACATGTGCAAAACAATTTGAGAAATTAACAGAACAATTACTGCTGGTCAAAGGGATTTAAAGAGAATAAATGTGGACATGCACAGCTTAATCCTTGCATGAACTAAACCTTTGGGGTCCAGCTAAACTGTTTGTGATACAAGGCAGTTTTTTCTCGATGACACACTGTAGCAATTCATATTTATTTAGGTTCTATTGCTGTCTTCCCAAGGCAAGATACTGTTTGTACCAGCTTTTCTCAAAAACAGACTCCATGTGTACATCCTTGATTAGTGACACATATGAAGATTTCATTTTATCCTTTGTTTTTCCATTGTTCCTTGCCAGAGGCAGGCATTTACGAAAGGTTTCATTAAAGGACATTATTCCATCCAAATTTTATGTAGAGGCAAAAATAAACTACTTTTTGTAATAGAAGAGACTTGAGATAATTTATTTTGAAACTTCTACTTTCTTGCAATACGAAAGGGTGTATTTCATTTAAATTTAAATGAACTTGTAATTTTTTTCACATCGTTTTAGGGGTAAACTCAAAATGGTGACATTAATTTGATGCATATTTTTGCCTATATCATGGAAATTTTGATATAGTAAGCAAATATTCACTATGTTGGTGTTTTTGATGTTTCTAATTACATTTATTGAATTTATATAACTCTGTAATACATTTCTATCAGCCCATAAAAACACTATAAAATACATAATACAAAAATAGAAAAATATCTTTTAAAATAGCAATAAAATGAGTTTTCATAGGATATGCTCAACTCCAAGAAACCAAATGTTCTTCTTTCCCAACTCTCATCAAGTTTAACAAGAGTAATGGGGATAAAACTAGATCAAAAACTGAAAAGCTAGTAAAAAAAAAAAAAAAAGGCATTTTTCTTTTCCTATCCCCACTTTCTCCATTCCCTCATCCTCATAGATATCTGTACCATGCAGAATATTTGAAATTACCCCATTCCCAGGAAATAGAGCAATGTATAGCATAAGATTGAACACTATTGTACATTCCATAAGATGTCACATTTTAGTATTGTGCTGTCTCTTTTACAAACAGGAATATTTAAAACTTGCCAGATGAAATATATCAGGACCCATAGATGCTCACTAGTAAAGGTAATGCATGTTGCAGGGATATTACTGCTGTACTTAGAAGATGTGTTTATAATCCAAGCAGAACAATCAACATATTAGAATATGAGTATCTGGGTTTTTTTTTTCCAATTATTAAAATGATTCGGTATTAAAATACATTTCTCAATTTTATTCCCACAGAACTTAACATTTTAAAGCAATTTTGGTAGCTGATATCATGTTTATCTACTCACTCTGTTTTGCCCCACTGGAAAATATGTTCCGTGAGGCCAGATATCCTAGCTGTGTTCTTGCAGATCCCATATGACTAGAACTGCACCCATCAGAGAGTGGGAGTCAATCACTATGTGTTGGATCAAATAGTGTAAATGAATGATTGTATTAACGTGTTTTGTTCATCAAATTTATAATGTCTTCTATTCTCATGCTATAGTACTGTCACTGTATCTATTTCAATTTATGTTAATTCCAATTGTCTGCATAATTTCAGCAAAAATAAAACTGCCTTTGACTATCAGTATTAGTTGCAACTTTGTGTCCACATCCGTATGATTGCTTGCTTTTACATCAAATTCTGTTTCTATTTATCCTTAGCAAATTATTAGACCAATTTGCGTGTTTTATATTTTCCAAGCATTAAGATCAAATAATGTTATTTATTTGTCCACCACTGTGATTCTTTGAGATACAACTCAAATCTAGGGTTTTATTTTCAAGCTGTAAATGTTGACAGAGAACATTGTAATTTTGAAAAGAAATACACATATCTTTTTAAATGAATTTTAACTCTTCTTTTTGACTCTTTGAACAACTAAATAAGTTAGCATATTCATAAATGAGTGTTTAAAAATGTGATATATGCTTGCAGAAAGATGTTAAAAATTAAAGCCCTACATATATGTGAATGTGAAACATTATAGTTGAAAATTGTGTGAATTAATTATAAATATTAAGCATAAAATTAATATGAATATGAATTAATAATAAGTTTCAAGCAACAAAAGCTAAGACTATATGGCAAGTAGCCCAGCAAAGCATGAACCAAGTCCCCTCAGCTGAGCCATTCTATATCAAGTGATCCCAAGCCTACTTGAGATTCATGAGTGAGAACATATGATTGGCGTTTTAAGCAATGGTGAGGTCAGAAATTAGTGCCAGGAATGAAGTCCTCTTTTTGTTTCCTTTGAAACCAATGCAAAAAGAAAAATAAAAAAATAAAAATATTATGATTAATAGAAAAATTAAGGAGCCAAGGAAAATTTTCTGCAGGTGGGGAGAAAGATTGACTATTTCCCAGCAATATCATATTTTGCTATTTCAGGAGTACATCTGGTTCTTTCCAGGGAATTTTTAGATATTTTGTGTTTATGAGAAATGAGGGCAAACTTTCCCCTCCCCCCCAGGAGGTATCAAAGAAGAACAGAAATGTTGAGGAAGAGTAGTAGATAATGGCTAAAATTAGATTCTGGTATAGAATGCAACATACTGGAGAAGGACTGTTTCAGTATTTAGATATCTAGTAATATCTTTTTTTCTGAATGTAAGCATATAAGGATGTTTAGCACCGTATATATATTCCAAAGCAAATGGATGCTGCATTATATGTTGTGGCCATATGTTATGACCATGTTATAATGACCAAATAGATATATCAGATAAGGTCACAGGGCTAATTTGAAGAGTATCAATTTTCCTCTACTGTTCGTTGATGGCTCTAATTACCTTACTCAGGAAAAAAATATATTAGTTTCTGTTTTAGTTTGCCAGGATCACTATAACAACATACCACAGAGTGAGTGGCTTAAACAACAGACATTTATTTTCTCACAGCTATGGGAGCTGAAGTCCAAACTCAAGGAATAAATAAGTTTGGTTTCTCCTGAAGCCTCTCCCCTTGCCTTGAATATGGCCACCTTCTCACTGGTGACCATGGTCACCATCACCTGGTCATCCCAAGGTCTCTTGTCTGTGTCTTAATCTACTTTTTTTATAAGCACACCAGCAGATTGGATTAGGGTCTATCCACATGACTTCATTTTGTCTTAAATACTCCTTTAAGGATCCATCTCTAAATATAGTCACATTCTAAGGAACTGGGGTTAGAACTTCAACATATGAATTGGGGGTGGAAAAAATTTAGCTCAGAAATTCTCTTTTTAAAAATACTGTGAAAATGTAAATATTAATGAGAAAAGTACCTGACTTACATTCACCTTAGAATATCAATGATTGTAGAAAACTGTACTGAGTATGAATCAGAGAGCATCTCAGAGTCACAGGTAGTGTGAGAGTGACTGTGAAAGTAACACAGGCAAGCCCTAACCACTACTTTCACTGCCATACACCGGGACCTTTTTAAATTAAAAAAAAAAAAAAAAAAAAAAAAAAAAAAAACAGTTGAAGTAAAATATTAAGTAGTCAGGGATACTGTGTAAAAGCGATATTTATTAGGCTTAAAACTAAGCCCTCCCAAACTTTCCTATACCAAGAATCGCTGAGAAAGCTTATCAAAGGCTCAGATTCCTGCTCTCATCTCAGAGCATCTCATTGCCATGCTGGGATGGACCCAAGGATCTGTACTGTAAGAAGCATCCAAGAACATTCTGATACAGTTAATTATGGAGCACATTTTGAGAAACTGTAGCATAAGCAAAATGCTAATTTTGGTTTATCCATTAAAAGTGTTAATGCTCACTCTCAGAAAAGGGATACTGTCTGGCTACTTGGATTTTATTTGTCTGAAGGACTCTTTACCAATGTCCTGACCTATGTCATTGCTCTCTCTCCCTGAATTTTCCTTCTGTAAAATGGGGATGTTAACAATACCTGCATTATAGATTGTTAAACCACTTAAAAATATATGTCCTAAGATAATGCTTCACACATAATTGCTCAATTAATCTTAGCTACTGTTATATGGGGAAAGGTAGGATAAGGTCTTACAGTAAAAGAAAACATAGGATATAGCATGTGTTCATTCCCAGAAGTAAATAGCCACAGTGTTAAACAATTTTGAATTAGTAAACCAGAATTCTGAATAAAGATATTAAGAAAAAGTAAAAACAAAACAAAACAAACAAAAAACAAGGAAACAAACAAAAAATCAGACCTTGAGTGAGGCAGAAGAAAGAAAGGGTATGTGCGAGTTAAGAGATAAAGGGAACTAGCCTTCACTGAGAATTTTCCAGGTGCCAAAATCCTTGGCATAGAATTCTTTTAAAGAAATAGAAAAACACAAACATGTTTTATACTCCCTATTTTACATACCAGAGTACTAAATCTCAAAAAGATGAATTTGTAAATTAAAAAAAAAATAAAACAGGTAAGCATTAAGTAAAAGAAGAACTCAAAATTTTGTCTGATGGATGCAAGAACCAACATCACTGCAATAAATTTCTAGGCAACAACCATGCCACGAAGGGTCCCCTTTTTCCTATAGAACCAATAAAATCCAACTAATTCATCAGCAGTGGATTAAGTGACTTTTGAGTAATCTCTGGTCAAAAATCCTGTTGCTAAAGTCACTAAGGCTTTAGCACTTAGTGCTAAGGCTACCCACTGCTTCAACCTTCTCCAACAGTCAAGATGCATAAAAAGAGGAAATAAAAATAAACACTTTTTTTGGTGATATATAAGGAATTTTATTTTAAAAATGGTGCACAGTGCATATTCTCACTCAAAATATTTTTTTTGCCCATGAGGAAGGGACAATGGGACTCAGTAATTGCATACTTTTGATGTATTTGAGTACTGCAGTCTGAGTAATACTTATAAATCTCGCACAGCGAATGGTCCCATAGTATGAAAATAAACATACTATTATGTTTAACTATTAAAAGTTAAACAATTCCTATATGTCATTGCTTGACCTTTGAATGGGTTTCTCGACCTCACTTAGCAATGGCCAATCCCCTTACACAATGAACTGAAGAGGTAAAATTAGGGTATCAAGGAAGTGGAGAGTGCACGTAATTCATGGCTTTTGTTATTTAATATTACATTAATAAGCAATCACACGTAGGTATCTTAAAATGGCAGTAAACTATCCTCTCTCACAGGCCTTTGTGTAGGCTGGTTTCAGATAGAAGTTCTTGCTCCAAATGTCACGGTCGTTAAGTGGTCAGTTGGGTCTGGTATGATCTGAGTTCTGAATGGGCTGGATTAATTCTAATTCTAATGTCTGGGGTGATAAAGTTAATTTGAATAGAGGACCCACAGAATGGAGGCAACCCAAGTGGCCTGGCCTACATCACAAATCTAAACCTGTCAGCCTGCAGTTATGGGACGTGCCTTACTGTCAAGGAAACCTAATACACACCAATCACAACTGTGCATCGCAGCTTTACCCTAGAAAATAGGACCAGCTAGGCTTACAAAAGCCTAACCAATTATGCCTTGTTTCCACGTTCCCTCTTGTTGCCTGTAACATTCTAGAAAACTCAGTCTTGCCTCAAATCCCTTGGGCACAGTGCTCCAATGCTTGTGAGGCACCATGCTCCCCAAATCCATGGACTGTTTTCCTTTGAATAAAGGATATCAAATAAGCTACTAAATTGTTTCAGGTTTGTTTGTTTGTTTGTTTGTTTTCATCTGACAGGGGCCTCGGCTTGTCTCAGGATGGGTTGATTATCTCTTACTATCAACACTGCATCTTTTTGTATATTAGGTTGGCCTAATGTACAACATGAAGATTTCGGGGTGGTCAGCATTTTTATACATAGATTGGCTTCTCTAGGGAATGTATTCCAAAATGCACGGTGGGGACCAGAAGCCAATTAAGCCTTATGCTTGGAAATGGCACATCACTTGGGCCATATTCTATTGGTAAACAATCACAGGCCCCCTACTCGCTGGCCCTGATTCAAGAGAGTACAGAAATCATCTTCAACTCGTGATGAACCAATAGCAATTCATACTGCACAAGAGCGTGCGGAACTGGAGATATCATTGTGACCATCTTTGGCTGGATAAAATCAGTGAAGGAGAACCACCATTAGAATTACAGGTTAAGAAGTTTACTAACGGAATTGGATATTATTACATGATTGTGGATCCAAGGCAATAACGATACAAACATAAGAGTTGAAGAAATAGGAAAACATGTGTAGAATTTCCAGGAAAATATTGAAGTTAGTTACAGCTAGCTTCTAGAGTAGCGGTGCAAAGGGGCCTGGCATGGTAAACTGGGACAGGGTTTTGTTCCTTTGCTCTTTGTGGTTACCTCGTCTCTGAGTTTTGCAACAAAGCATCTGGGGGTGGACTTTGGGTTGCTGTTGTTTAACATGACTGGCAGTCATGGGAGGCAGGGTTGGGTGCAGGGCAGGCGGGAACAGGGACAAATTTTAAAACATCTGTACCCCTTGGCCTCTCCAGAGACAATACACCTACCTCAAGTCTGAAGGCCGAGGCTGTATTTCTTCCCTCTGCCTCCCACTCATCCTTTCTAATTTGGAATTGCATAGGTAACAGGTTCCTGGGATATATATTTCCTGATATAATTAAGTTGGCCATCGAACAGTACAACATATATATCCAGTGACTGAGCAGGGTCTACAAACATGTTTGCAAGTGCCAAGTATTTAAATAATCTTACCTGGCCAGAAGAAAAATATTGAATGAGTTGTTTTTGTCTTTAAGATGGATAACCATGTATCGTAAAGCGTCACAATAACTATGTAGGTGCATCAGGTGTAATCGGGCATATGGCCGGCGACACTGATACATTTTTATCAAGTGGCTTTGTATTGCTTTAGTATTAGTCACCTAACTACCTCTTCATTCATTTGTTCAACCCACATTTATTGAGAACTACTGCGTGCCAGATATTATGCACCTCCGATGGCTTTATTTGCAAAGTTGAAATATTTTCCTTTCTTATTTTATGTAAATTTCATACTGTTGAAAGCCATTTTTAATCAAGAATTCGTATATCTGCATTGAATCATAACTTTGGGAAGCACTGTGGAAGGTTATTGAGGCAAAACTACTCCTAAATCACTGGTTCCCTCCATTTTTCCCCAGTGTAGCTGTCACAATCAGTAGCAGTAAAATGAAGCGACTTGAATGATGACACATCAACTCCCATTAATAGCTGAATGGATATACAAAGGTTCTGGGGAATGTCTACGTTAGCAATGGAAGTGGATTCAAATATGCTAGAAAATTGTTTCCCATTTCAATCTGATTTTTTTTAAGTATGTGATTTAACATCTTGTAAATGCATTAGTGCTGCGAATACCACCGAGAAAAAAAGAACACATTTGTAAAGACTTCCTTGCCTTACTTTGTCGTGATGTGTGAGTTGAAAGTTATTTTAGCTTTTAGGAATATAAATGGTTTGAAATTTCT
Organism: Panthera onca; assembly: GCF_046562875.1. Lineage (NCBI taxonomy): Eukaryota > Metazoa > Chordata > Mammalia > Carnivora > Felidae > Panthera > Panthera onca. The sequence continues at coordinate 27,154,889 of NC_138342.1, read as the reverse complement.
GCTTGCTTTTTCCCCCCACTTTTAATTTCCCACTAGCCAACCCCCTCCATGATCAAGACAGAAAGGCGTGTCATTGTCCTGTACAAACACTTTCAGCAAACTGGGAAATTGCTTAGGAATGATATTATGTATTTTCTCTTTCTCTATATCATTGATTATCCATAACATCCTCAATCAGACAACAATCTATTTCAACTTCACACAAAGGAACTGAATTTAGTTGAAGGGTAAAACTGAAAGCAAAAGTGTGTGAAAGAGAACAAGGAGGAGGTTAAAGAGACAGCTTTCTTTTTTCATTATTATCTGTCAATTAGACATTAAATTATTGGGTTTTGGATCTGACCTCAAGAAGTTATCTTTTTCACACACTTTCTATAAGTGTGACATTCTAAATTTGTGTAAAATTCAGTTACTGAGACAATAGGCCAGTCAATGAGGAAAAGAATACGTATATCCTTTGATTTTAATTGCAAAAATGTATTTTTTAAAGTTGCATAATGACTGTAATATTAAATAAATTTCAGCCTTCGGCTCAGCAGTTCTGAGTTGAAATGAACACAGCCTTAAATGACTATATTGTCAGCACAACTTATTCCAAGGATGGCCTTAGTAGACATTTAAATATTAACTCTTTTTCATGAAATATTTTCCTTATTTCCTGTTTACAATTAATCAATACACCTAAAGTCTTATTTTCTGTGATATTAACCCTCTCATATTTTTCTTCTAGCATTCAAAATCTGACTCCAAGAAATGGCAGATATTACTTCCACAGTATGTAACATAAGCATTACTTTTTTTTTTTCACATTACCAGCTGACACATTTGAAAACTTCATTTCAATCTATATTTATCACAGAATCAAAAATATCATTTAAATTCTGTCTCTATTCATACCCAATGTCACAAAAAGGCCATTCTCTTAGTTTAGTTCATGAACTTCGGAATGTAGATGACTTTCACATCAACCTCTTACTGGTTTTATCACCAAGTTTCAGTTTAACTGTGCTAAGCCTTTAAATACATGATCCCTTCTAACACAAACATATCTCCGTGCACACAAAGACACATACACACACGTTCCAGATCATTTGGCAAGCACGTAGCAGAATTTGGACTTGAATCCAGGAGTTTCTAATTCCCTCCTTTATCTATTCTCTTAAGCAGTACATTTACTCACTTTTGTCTTCCCATAAGACCGTGAAGTCGTTGAGGACAAGAACTGTATCTTAATCTCCTTCAAATACCCAGGGCTTACCCTAGAGCCTAGAACAGCATTATAACCCAATAAGTATTTAATAAATGAATCTATTTAAATAGGAAAATCACATTGGGTGTTTCCTGTAGAATTGAGACTATTAAAATACTAGATTACCTGCCCAGAGTATATTAGGCAAATGCATTTACTATGTACATGACTGGTTTTTGTAGTTTTCCCAGGTGACATCTTTTGGTGGTCAAAGAATAAACCTATATGTAGAATATTTGAACACTTATGGGAAATAGTTTCGTGGTTAGAACTGCCAGTGATGGCTGTGAATTCCACGTCAGTGAAGTTATTCAGACAAGATGGGAACCAGACACTGGACCTAGCCAGTAGAGAATAAACAATAATGGAAAGGATTAGTAGTCTATATACTAATTAAGGCCATTTTATACCCAGTTTTGTATCTATTTTCTTTTATAACTAAGCCCAGAAAATAACTCTTTCTACCACAGTTTCCACAAAGAGATGACAACAGAGAACACATTGGAGGGCACATCAACAATTTCTTTCTCTTTCAAGCATTCATTTATTTTTTTTTAAACAAACTTTATCTGAATAAAAACATTTAAAAGGTTTAGCATGCAGATTACAAAATAGCAAACCTCTGGGGATGACTATATATATTTGTGTCACAGCTGTCAATGTTAAGAGGTCCTAAAACATGGTCCAATAACATAACAAATCAAAAGTGACACCGTTAATTCAAGGAAAGGGACCAGCCTACACGATGTAATCCTTTTTTTGTTTTTTTTGCTGACTTGCACAAGAGCAAACATCAGTATGTAATGATGCATTATGACACCAAATAGCAGGGGTTAGGGGCAAGCACAGACCGAAATCTTTTCTGCAGCATTTATGAAAGATTCAGAGCCACTTACTGTTCTTTTTTGCTGGCCTAAGCATGAATCAGTTTAACAGCTCAATTTACAATGTTATTGCTCATAGAGGGAATAAAAAATATATCAGATGTTCTAAGAAATCTATGTAAGTGAGAAATTAGTAATTTTCGATTGTGCAGTGAGAACACATGTGTTTTTTCGAAAGCAATTTAGTATTCATAGAGAAAATGAATAAAAATTTATTCTTTTCTAAAAGGACTAAGCTTTTGGTAGGTGAATGTGTTTGAACATAAAATATGAAGTGATTTCACATGGTCCTGAATTAGCTTCTGCAGAGCTGAGTAATTTTAGCTTATTTCCCTATGTTCAATTGAAAACTCCTTCTGTCCATTCTACTAGAATTGGGCATTTTACAATGAGATTGATAAGTCAAGTGGCAATAATTAAATATCAAATGACTGAAGCGGATATTGCCTAAATGGATCACATTGAAATCAACTGAAGTCAAGTTTCAGCCTGGTGAAAACAATAAGACTTCTAGAACAATCGGGTTACTTTAATTGAGAATACACAAGCACACAGAGCTCAATTCAGCACTCTGGTTTAAATTCCCAAGCTAGAAACAAGTTAAATTTGGCTTATTATTTTAAGGAGTGCTATAGCTTAATTAATTAGAGCAGATATTTTAAAACTGGCTCAGGAATATAAAGACATTGGTAAACTAATTCTTCACTTGTAGGACTATTCATAATACAGTGAAAAAAAAAAAGCACCAAGTGCTAGGGGACGTGGGTTTTAATTCTGGTTTTTATACTAATTAGCTCTGTGACTAGATTAAGACCTACTGTGAAGGAGTTATTTCTCTTCAGTGAGGCTCAGCTTCCAATTTCCTCACATGCAGATTTAGTGTTTCAGATCCAACAATCTCCAAGGTCTCCTTCAACTCAAACATTCTGGAATTTTGTGATACTACTTTTGGATACACTTATTATTCCAAAGATTGCAGAGAACATTCTTATTGGTCATCGCCTCAAAATAGATGGAAGAAAAAACCAGGAGAGAAATTTTACATTCTGAGTTTGCAAACTTATTAAGCTTTAAAGCCTCCAGCAGAATGATATGAAAAACACACTCCTTCTTGGGTGAATTTTTACAAATTCAAGTCAAGATATTTTATCTTGAAAATGCAGACTACAGCAGGAAAACATTTAGCCCCTAGAAAGAGTGGAACCAACAAGATGGCACAGAAATGTCTGCTGAGTAAGGTCTTTGTCATCTGAAGGGTAGTTTTGGGTTCTGAGGTGGTCACTGTCCAACTGGGTGATGATGGGGGAAGTTACTTAACATTTGTGGGGCTTTATTTTCCTTATTTTAAAAATAGAGACACTTAAATCTAACTTACATAGTCATTTTCAGACTCACATGAGATAGAAACGAAGTGGAATTTAAAGTAAAAAGGAAAAGAAACTAAGTACCTAAGTGGCACTGTTCCTTAAATGCTCATTAAATGTTAAATGTTAACATTCTCTTGCAGGTAGTCTTTACCTACACCACTGCATTTCTTTGTCTTTGTTTTTGTTACTTTTGTTTTTCTTTTTGTTCTTTCCACTTACGTTTTTAGAAGCTGTTTGATGGGAATGTTTCAATGTCCCAGAAAGTAGTAACAGCTTTTTCGTATGTCAGTTCACCTAGCCATTTCTTTAAAAGTAGATCCAGGAAAACCTGCATTGAAAAACTCAGAGATGAGTGCACTGTGGACAGTATGGTATTTTAGAGGGGAAAAAAAAAAAAGAAAAAAAAACAACCAAAAAACCCAGCCTCTTGTCCTTCAAAGAGCTCCTAACACAGTGTTTTGGTGCCTGAAGTGAAATTCAACTAAACACTGTTAGTAAAAACAGTAAATGCTCATCATACTGAGAATTTTTCGACATTGGAACAATAAAGCATAATTTTGGAAGCTAGAGACACTTAATTCTATTGCTCTTGTCAGACTGAATCGCTGAAAAAGCTATAGCACTAGGCCAAGTGGAAAATAATGGTTGCGGTTAAATACATTGTATATTTTTATACAATTTTAATGAAGTGTTAGTGTTTATATCTTGATGGATGGAAAAAATGCCTCCCCCAAGATTTCCAACATCTTTATCTCTTCTTCCATTTCTATATCAAGTTTTCCTACTCTTCATGTAATATAAGAAATCAATTGCACAGCAAAGATACATTAGGGTATCAAAATATTTAATCATGTTATAGATAGCATTTACAACTTCGTGTGTTTAGTGATAAAATTTATTTTTTTGGCATTACGTTTTCATGTTTTGATATTTGGATACATTTTCTTTCCACATTTTGCATTTTCCTTGTGAGTTAGCTTCCATCTGACAAAATGATTAGCTAGTACTGTTTGTGGCTAAGCATTGTACTGTAAGGAACAAAACTCAGCACGTTCATGTAACTGACGGGAGCAAAGAAGGTGCAGACGCTTAGTGGAACTCTGGTCAGCATTATGATCATTTTAATTCGTGTCATGTTGCTATCTTCTACTCATTGGAGAAGACATGCGTCAAGGTTGTTTAACAAATAACTGTTGAGGACAAAATAATACATTAATCCTAGGTCTTGTACACTTTCTAAAATGGTGCCTGTGCTACATGACCAACTCTCTTAACCCAGCCTCAACCTGAAGACTCTGTCTCTGACCTCAAGAAAGTTACTCTTGTGGACATCTGCGACTTAGCGAGAGAACATTTGAGGAAGCACGAATAATAGAAAATAAATTCTTCTTAAGTGCTAACGGGATGATGGATCATAATATATAACAAATTGTGAAGATAAACCTAGGGACTAAATACAACCTCTTAACAGTGAATCAATACAGGAACCAAAGTGAGGCAGGAAAATGCAGCCTGCCATGATCCACAATTTACTCAGACCACCAAGTTCGAAGGTGTATATTACCTAAGAACTCAAGAATGGAGGTTATAAAGTAGCTTCAGTCAGCTTCAGTCACCATTTCCTAGTAGGCACTTCTTTAGAGAACGAAATGGTGCCACTTAAAAATTTGATTCTACAATTAATTCTGCATAGCCCAATTTGTTTCCTATTTTAAAGACAGGCATCTCATCAGTAACTAGGCTCGATGTGTCTAAATTTCATCCGCACTGGCATTTATTTATTTATTTATTTTTTCAACGTTTTTTATTTATTTTTGGGACAGAGAGACAGAGCATGAACGGGGTAGGGGCAGAGAGAGAGGGAGACACAGAATCGGAAACAGGCTCCAGGCTCCGAGCCATCAGCCCAGAGCCTGACGCGGGGCTCGAACTCACGGACCGCGAGATCGTGACCTGGCTGAAGTCGGACGCTTAACCGACTGCACCACCCAGGCGCCCCCATCCGCACTGGCATTTAAAGATCCACCCTCCTTCCAAATAAAGATTTTTGTTGCTGTTAGTTTTATTTTCTTGTTGTTTTGTTTTGTTTTATTTGGTTGTTTTTTTGTGTGTTTTAACGCTGATGAGGAAGGCTGATTCCTGACGGGGGAGGAGAGAAGGAATTTGTATTCAGGAAGGAATGGTAAAGAAACAACATAAATAATTTTGAGGACATGCGTCCGGAGAAAGTGATGCAAGCACATTTTTTCTGTGTCTATCAACAGAAAGCAGGAAGACCTCACCACACATCAAACCAGGGGTCTTCTGTAACTGGAAGCTGAATACAAAGCTGTTTCAAGGATCCGCTATGTGAAAGGATCTGTGCAACAATGAGAATGGCTCTAGTAAGCGACCGTGACAATGGTGGGTGCATATTTAAGTCTCCCTGCATGCCCAGGTGTATGCTAACTGTTTTTCGGACATCATCTCATAGCATTCTCTCACAGCATCTGCAAGGTTGAGGCACTATTATGATCAACTCACCTTCAGAGAGGAGGAATCAGAGACATTGAGCAACAGTCAACGGGTCTCAGTCTTGGAGACACATTAGAAGCACCTGAAGATGATTTAAAAATACCTCCAGGGCTTGAATTTAGACTCTCTGGCAGGTGGGGACAAACACTGGTATTTTATTATTATTATTAAATACTGGTATTATTTTTATTATTTTATATTTATTTATTTATTATTATCGGGGTGCTAATATGAAACCAATGTCGATAAACACCAAATTATGTAACTTCCCCCAGTTAACACAATGAAGGTGGAGTCGGGATCGGCCCTCGGCAAGGTAGACTCTTCATGGTCCATTCAGCTGTCCTGTATTTGGCGAAGCAACAGCAGGCTGGAATTAGGAGTGTAGTATATCCCTGTTCCAAAATTATGACTGTATATTATGGCAGGTCTTGAGCATCATGTTCTTGGACACTCCTTCCTTAAAAAGCCTCCTGTGGATTCTCATTGCTCTTTCAGTAAAGAAAAAAAAAAAAATATTTTACTTGTTCTACAAAGACCAAAGCCCTCAGAACGTGGCTTTGTCCTAGCCCTTGAAGATGCTCCTCAAGCAGTGGTTTTCCCATCCCCTCTGTCCCTGGGTTTTCCCAGAGCCTATGGCCTCTGCTTGGATTATGCTCTTTTCTTCTTCTCCAAATTAATCCCCGCCCCGCCTTTTAATTTTATCCCAAGGCTCACTTCTCAGGGAAAACATGATTTTCATGACTAGGTCGAAGCCTTCACTTTCCCCAGTCTCCCCATTCACCTTATGGATTCTCCAAGCTTCAAGTTCCTTTGTCTCCATTTACACTTTCACTTGGTAACCCCACGCACAAGCTTGCTGGATGGAAGTCTCTCACTGCCATCACTCTCCCTGGCCCCAAAGCAGTCAATTAGTGGGCATACCTCTATTTCACTTTCCTCATGCCATCTTAAACTCTAGCTGTCGTACATCAAAATTTATCTCCCTGCTCTGCAATGTAGTTCTCTTTAAGTTTTTATCTGCATTAAAAAGGACAGCATTCCCTTCACTGCCAGGGCTTGTGTTGTTAGAACTCCTCGTGAGTACTTACCCTTACATAGACAACTTTGACAGTGGAACGCTCAACATATCTTCTTGGTTTGTGTTCTTCTTTTCATTTTTACTGCCATCTTCAAGTTCAAGGTCTCATCACTTCCACTTTAGACTACTACAGCACTGCTCCACATGTGTTGGGCCATACACATCCGAATCATTAGATTCATGGGTTCAGCTCATTACAATACCAGTGCCTTACCCCAGTTCAAAAGAATCTGGATCCCTGGGGCTAAAGCCTTAGGATCTGCATTTGAGGGAGTTCTTGGATCATTCCTCTGCACACAGAAGTGTGAGAATCATTAAACTGAAATAACTTTAACTCTGTAAGCGTTATCCAATCCTAATCTTTCCTGCTTCAAGTGAACCTAGATATTCCTTCCACATTAATATCCAAGGAATTATCCCAAGAGCAAAACACTCAAACAAAAACACATATATTCTGAAACTCCATTGTAGGCCTATAGAATTAAGAATCCATTTAAAGTTTAGAAAGGAGGCACTTGTTGGGATGGCACTGGGTGTTGTATGTAAGCGATGAATCACAGAATCTACCCCCGAAACCAAAAGCACACTATTTATATACTCTATGTTACCTAACTTGACAATAAATTATATTTTAAAAATAATAAAGTGTAGAAAGGATGTTTTCCCTTCTCTATTTTATTCCAACTTATTTTTCTACATATACTCCATTCTTTTCTAAAGACAAATTACAAGACATATTTCTGGAGATTTTTCTCTGTATCAGGTTAACACTTCTATGCCTGGTTACAAATCAGTTGCTTTTTTCCACTTAAAATGTGCTCGCTCCAACATATGCCTCAAATTTCAAACTTTTGTGCTCACTTCAAATGAAATCTTTTAATTACTCTTTGGTGACCACTTGAGTGGTGACAGCCAAAAATTTTATTAGGTGTCTAGAATTCTAATGACAGCTTTTCCTTGTTTTCCCAACCTAGTTTCATCATGCTTTTCAAAATATCATAAAGACTCCTGAAGCGATTCTCATCTCTCCTTTTATCTCATGTGGCCTCTGCTTCCCAGTTCTAAAGAGATGTGTCTTCATATATTTAGGTATTTGGTACATCTGTTGCTTCCACCTAATCCAGGTGGCACCTTTGATGTTGGGAAAATTCAGATGCTGCTGCCTTGAGAACTCAATGCAAGTATTGTATCCATAGAACCCAAATGTCTGTAATTAATGAGTTGACAATGATGCCCTCTTCTGGAGAGTTTTCCTACTGGAGGAGAAGCACTTCTTTTTTGCCTCTTCCAAATGACACCTTCTGCTTCCCGCCCCCAACTACTTTTGATCACTGATGCTTTCATTTTGTTCAGGTTTCAATAATTAACGAATAATACCCCATCTTAATTTACGAGCAACTGAGAGATGAGAAGTCAGATTAATGTAGATTAAGCAGCCATGACTGTTTAAAACCGGACTCAAAGATGGAGTTTAGGTATGGCCAAATGGCCACGTAGCACTCACTTGAGTTAGAATGACTAACTCAACTGAATAACCAACAGGATAGGCTCCTTTTTGTGAGGCAGAAGAATGGACAAGAATGGACCTGCTGGACAGAAAGATTTCTTCCTGATCTTGATATTCTGTTCTATTTTGGAGAGCTCCCCACAGAACACTCCAGATTGATCTATGCCCCTCGTTTCACTTCTTTCATCTGATTAGAAAGCTTGGAAAGAAACAACTTCACAAGAGACCACCTCCTCATCCCCATGCTTTCCTTTTCTCTTCTTTTCTTTTCTCATTTTTCTTTATAATCTGGGTGTCCAGTTTCCCAGAAAGAACATGAATCTTATGTGCTTCCTCATGGCACAGGTATAAGGGGCAAACTTCCTTTGGAAAACACTCTGTAGTCCAGTTTGACCAGGGTTATGCTAGGTAAATCTTTAATTATGAGCCACATTCTCCAATATTTTATCAGGAATCAAGGTGCTATCACCGAAAAATGTTTGTCTGTGAAAATAGGCCATTTCTCTAGTATATAAAAAAAAACAAAAAACCTCCTTTTACTCTCTATTCCTCTTGGAATAAAAACCAAAGTACACATACTGGCTGGCCTCAAGTCGTTTTCAAGATGGGTCCCTAACACCTATCTATTCTAATCTCCTTCTCCTGCTTACCTCAATTCTCTTTCCTGTATTCATTTTGGCCTTCTTGTTTGTCTGTAAATACATAAGACATTTACTTGACCTATTCCTCCACCTGGGTTCTCTTTCTCTAGATAACTCCCTCAAGCACTTACCTTTGCTGAAGGCTCACCTTCTCAGTAAGGCCTCCCCTGAAACCTTATTACCCTGTTCAACACTGCAACCCAGTCCCACCTCCTGCACCCCCATGTTTACTTCATGTTGTGCACTTTACTTTTTTTTTACATCATCTCCAAATATACTCTGCACTTTACTTATTTATTTTATTATTCGTTAAATCTTTCTCCCAAGTGAAAGTTACACTAGGGTGGCAGTTTTTGTATTTTTGTTCCATGACATATCCTAAGCACACAGAATAGTTCCAGGCAATAGGGGGCAATCAACATGGGGGAGAAGTAAGCCTGGGACAGAGGTCATGCCCAAGGCCGAGGTCATGACACTAGTAACTGTATAGACGATATCCCTGGAGTATAAGAGTAAAACAAATGGTGATTATTTAAAAATTATAATTTGTTTTCCCATTTTGTACCACTTGAGTGCTTTGCTGCTAAATATGTTTGTAACTTCAACCAATATATAGTGTTACTTACTTTTCTAAACATTAGATCAAATTATTTAAACAATGCCTAGTACTACAAGTCATTTAATATGTGACAGTTTTGTGTACAAGAAATTGACAATGTATTTGCTATAATTAGATCTATATTTTTTTTTAATTTATTTTTAATGTTTATTTATTTTTGAGACAGGGAGAGACAGAGCATGAACGGGGGAGGGCCAGAGAGAGAGGGAGACACAGACTCTGAAGCAGGCTCCAGGCTCCCAACTGTCAGCACAGAGCCCGACGCGGGGCTTGAACTCACAGACCGTGAGATCATGACCTGAGCCGAAGTCGGACGCTCAACTGAGGGAGCCACGCAGGCGCCCCTAGTTCTATATATTTTTATGCGACAGAATGCATAATTAAAGCTTAGAAACCCTCCCTGCTGACTATTATGTGTTTGACAGAAATTTGTTGTTGATGTTATCATTATTGTTGGAATGTACAAGTGTGGGCGAAGGGTTTTTAGAGAGAAATAATCAAAAGTGGGGCCGTCATATATTTGTGGATTGGTCTGTGGTATCCATTCAACTTTCTTGCAGTCTGCTTACCTGTGATACCTAGGCTGAAAAGTTAAACCCCATGGACCTAATTCTTAGTATGTAGAGTTTTGGTTGGAGACAAGGGACTGCCAATTGGGTATGTTTACTGAGATTTGAAGGTTGAAGGTAATAAAGAGTACCCTTCTGCAGTTAATGTCAATGCTGAAGATATTAGGTTCTCTACTGAAGTGTTCAGATGTCCATTCACTGTCTTCATGGGTGACAGACAGCTGTTATAGTTCTATAGCTTCCAGATTTTTGATTTACAACTAGAGAGGTATGTTCTTGAATTCAACAATTCTTCCTAGTTCCTGCCATTCCTGTTTAGTGCAGATATGGAAGCTCCCATGTTGCTCTAGTCTGTATGTAGTATCATTTAGCAATTGTTCTTGAGGACAAGCCTAGACTCTGCTTCCCTAGCTGTTTCAAAGGTTTTTCAATTACCTAATTACTTGTAACAAAAAAGAATGCATTATGTTTAAAATAGTTGGAGAAAATTACTTTCCTTCCTCTTATCTGAGATTTATTATCACATATTGTAAGAATTCTCAAATGATACCTCCAACTGTATTATTCATATATTGTGCCCTTGGCCCAAATGCAAGTTTCTCCTACATTAAAACTAAATCATTTCACTTGCATCTGTATGAATTCTTGATCATTATGAATAATAATGGGTGCATAGTAAGCACTTACTTATTTCAATGAATGCATTTTCATATTCTTACTATAATTGTATTTAGAGAATAAATATTTATTAGATACCTTTTATGTTCTAGATACTATTCCATGTACAGAATTAATGAAGTGGGTTTTATTTTTCTTACTTTTTTTAAACTATGTTACCTATTATTATTTTGCAATATATTTCCAAAAAAATGCAGTTGCTGTTGCCTTAACTGCTATAAGACCCTCATAAGCAAAGCAAGTCCACCTGTAGCATTTGTCCTTTTTACCACTGATTGGGGGGAAATGTCCAATAAGATGTAAAATGCAGCATATGCAATCATGGAATCTAAAAACTTTTCATGATAACGTGTTGCAGATTGCACTTGACAGTTCACCACTACAGTGGAAACCTGGACCCTGCTTGATTCACGTAGTCTTTGAGACCCAAACTGGAGTCATCAGGAAAATGACCGATATGCAAAGTTTGCAGCTGTGCTCAGTTAATTGGCTCCATCCTCCAGGAGTAAGCCCACCCGGGACACTGAGCTGTTCTGCTCCTTTGTGGGACTCTATTTCCACAGGCTTATCTCAGATTGGGACCAGCATCTCTTCTCCAATCTCACTTTTCACCCAACTCGCTGAGCCTTCATATCCTTGGTTGATACTATTGTTGATGCCAAAGCGTCTGCTTTCAAATCTGAATGGACCTGCAACATGCATCTTTGAACAGCCATTTGAAAAGTAAAGCTTAATAACACCTTTCATTTGTAACAAAGTCTCTTCACGGAGATTTCTCCAAGACTTATTACCAAGACCATCTATGTGCAAAACCACTGCTTTGGAGCATTTGCTTGTAGTTCCCAGAAAACAAAACAAAACAAAACAAAACAAAACAAAACAAAAAACTGAGCTTTCCTTCTACATGAATTCATTTATTTTAAACCAACACCATCTGCCATCTTGAAAGACCGCATGAAGAATGTCATACATTTCAGAAGCCAGCAGTTTTGTTTCTCCTGGAATTGTAGTCTTCTGTATAATATTTTGCAAACAGCATCATCCCCAGTTCTCCGTCCATCTTTTCTCTGTTAGCGTGGCATTCTGCCAAGTACTGAAGAACAAGCAAAGCCAAATGGACAACAGAGGGGTTGGGAAGGTCCATAAGTAAGATAAGGTCAGGCAGACATCCATGACATCGTAGACAATGGTTCTTCTACTTAGTAGATCTTTTGGTGGATCTCGTAACTGGTTAACTAATGTGAGAGAACATTAGGTTCTTTATTCATAGTAGAGGAGGAAGAATTCATCCTCTATGCCATACACAAACAAAATCTTCTTAAATTCACGCCAGAGCATCAGGAGTCCAGAGCCTGTTACACTATCAAGGTCACACCAACACATGAGGTTGAGGGACCCAGGAGTCACAGAGCGGGTCCCTCTATTTAGAGCCGTGATCTCAGTAACGGCAAATGACCAGGCTAACTCTGGGAACCAAGGAGTGAGAAAGCTGGTGACAAAAGGTTCTACAGACTCACCCATGACCCCGCAACATCCGTCAGTTCTTGATTTTTATCTTATGGGGCATATAGATTAGTGGAAGTTTTCAAGTAGCAAGGCATAGCAGAAAATGTCTTTATTTGTTCCTGTTGATACAAGGTTGTCTTAATTTTACTCTGAAACAATACATTTTTGAGCATTTTTTTTGGTAGCTAGACACATTTCTTTCTGTAAATAGTTTTTATGACATTCTTTTTAAAATGGTGATGATGTTGGTAAATTCCAATTTTCTTATCAATCCCCCAAATCATGTAAGATCATATGTCAATACACAAATATCTAACTGGTTTTTGCTCTCTGTTTTAAGTATCTGTGGATTCACAGCTAAGTAAGCATTGATATTTTAATATTAGAATCAAATTTAAAGACCAATAAGTACTGTTTTATATATTAAATGTTCTATTATAAATTATATTTCATTGTATCAAATAAAATAACTTATATATTAAAGAATTCCATTGAAAACGGGACAATTTAGTATAAAGATGTAGTCAAAAACTGGTTTGTCTGATCCCCAGACTTCCACCACTGTATTTCTTCTTTGCATTTATGTATCTATCTATCTATAGAGATAGCAAAGTTGAAGACATCCTAATACCTTCATTATGAAACATCATTATAATACTAAAAAACTCTTCCCTGCTGTTTGCAGATGATTGAATATGTCCTGTATGACTTAACAAGACACATGATTTAATATTTTTGCAGAACTGAGGGAATGCTCGGAACACTTCTAATACCATTAAATCTAAGATTATTCTTACATGACTTGTCTTCATGGTCATGACATCTTGACACTATGATCTTCCTCAAACTTTCGAATAACAAACAAACCAAATGGTTAACTCTTGAGTTTTGAACCAGATTATCTCCTTCATCTATCATTGAGAGAATCAAGAGAATCACTGGTTTTTCTGACCAGTGTTGTCAACCATTAATTTCCATACCTACATTGCTGTAGATTTTTTCAAGGAAACTCCAGTACGATGAACTTGGTGATTCTAACGTCAAAACTCACTTGAAGGTTTGTTGTTGGTTTTGTTTATGTATCATGTGTGTGTCTATAGATATACACACATACACAGATATTTAGATAGGTATTTATATAGACAGATTATAGATGATAGATAGATAGATAGATAGATAGATAGATAGATAGATAGACATTTCCCAGATACCTTAGTGTAAATATGGCCTTTCACATTCTTTCATTTGGTGACATCACCAAAGTTTCCCTAAGAAATAAATTTTTATTTTTCTTTCATGATTTCAAATATTCCTGCTGACTTTTAGAGCACTAGGAAGAAACTCCCATTGCTTCAAACATATCTGAGTGTAAGCAGGACCACCAATGACCTCAGAGATTAGGGAACAATTAATCCTTTTAAATTGACACCAACTGTTTCTACTCTTACTATTAATGTTACCACCACTGCACCTTTAAATTCTTACTGTCGTTTTTACACACTCTGCCTCAGTCCTTTGGGGAATTATTATTGTCAGCAATATATATATATTTTTTTTCATTCTCGCTTCAGTGCTTCACAGATGAGTGCAAATTTCTGCAATTTCCACTTCTCCCTCCAAGTCTTTACTTCCTCACCCCTGCCTGGCTCCTTTTTTCAATCCTCTGACTCCTCTCATGTAGCTAAAAGGACCCTGTGTTTACACTGATAAATTTAAAAAGACTCATGCCCTTAAGGAACTCATCGCCTACCAGGGAAAACCCAGTGATAAACAAGCAAACGTAATATGTGTTGCCCACTGATGTCACCCAAAGGGGAAGTTGTCACCTATCCCAGAAACCTGATTGTTTCCAGGGGCAAGAATGTGACAACCTGTTTTCTCTGGGCTCTCTGCCTTGATGTCATGCCTGGCATTTTCAGCATTCTGGGAAATGGAAGAAGTATGCAAAATTGTCCAGAGTACAGAGAATGGAAAAACCTAACAGGGCCATATCTGAGAAAAGTGAACCTGAGCAAACCACAACAGAGAAGTACCTAATAATTGTTCAAACTAAAAGCTAATAGTAGTAGAGTGCAAATCATACACCAACCAAAGGTCTAACTGTACTAATACTTTATATGTGTATTAATTAAATTATTAATGAAAATGGTTTACATGTGAGGGAATGAAGGCCCTAAGAAGATAAACCTGTCCAAGATTAGAAAGGGAGTAAGTGGCAGAGATGTGACCTGAGCCCAGGATGTCTGGCTACAGATACAGGCCTCTTAAACCCCATAGTATATAATTTCCTTGCACAATCTGGAAATTTTTCTGGGATGCCATAAAATCAAATTGTGCCACACACATATACATAGCACATATGTGTTCACACACATATACATGTAATATTCATATAGCTTCTAACAGTTCACAAAGTATTCTCACATGTAAGTCTCTATCACATCCACAACTCTCAATGTTAACTAGGATCACAATACATAAAAAAAAAATCCTAAAGCTTCGAAGTCTGAAGAGAGTTATTCAAATTTACATTGATTATAAGATTTGCCTCTAAGTCTTCCAACTGCATGGCCAGACGTTCCCCATAGCTATATCAATATTGCTTTTAAAACCTGATATAAAACCCAAATAAGAAAATAATGGATAGATACAGCTGGAACTGATCTCCTTTACAGATGGTTTTTATGTGTTATGATTGAAGACACTTGTTAGTCCTTCTCAGTTTCATCTAAGCAGTGGAAACGGCATATAGTAATTTATCTTCATGGAACCAATTATATTTTCAAAGATACTGTGGTTGAAATTATAATTATATATATATATATATATATATATATATATATATATATATAGATACATATACATGATATTCGCATTATAATTATAATTATAATGTGAAATATTTTATTAAGATTTCTTGGAACATACAAGATATCACTCTACCTCAGGGCCTTTGCACGGACAGTTTCTTATGTCTGAAGGGCCCTCTTCCTTATCCACATGGCTTGCCCCTCACCCCCTTGTCTTTGACCAAATGTTTCTTCTTCAAAGACTTTTTGCTGATCAATCTTTAAAACTGTAGTCTTCCTTCCCACTCTCCTACTGCTGGTTCCTCATTTTCTTTCTTTCCTGCTATATCTGTTAACATTTATGATCATCTGGAATACATTATAGGTATTTATTTGCTTATCTTTTGTATACATTTCCACGGCAATATAAGCTCAAAAAGAGGAAGAGTTTTTAATTGTTTTTTATACACTACTCTATCACAACAATTTTCCGGAGTATGTTAGGCCTTCTATCTATTTTTCATCTATCTATCTATCTATCATCTATCTATCTATCTATCTATCTATCATCATTATGTGTTGAATAAAATACATGTATTTTTTACTCTCTAAGTTAACCATACAACAAGTTGTACATGGATCAGCATGTACCATTTTGATTTGTTACATCATTTTCATGGCTAATATGTCTGAATGCATATTTGCACCAAATGACACAATTGTATTTTCCTTACCATAATTATACAGCTAGAAAGGGTAAAAATAATAATGGATGATACCTATATCACCTTACACGTGCCAGGCACTTTTTAAACACTCTACTTACAGTAACTCATTTATTCCTTACAACAATACTTTGAGATAGCTATTATTATATTATCCTCACTTTATTGGATGTTAAAAATAAGGTACAGATGGCACATGGTCAAACTGCATAGTCAATTATTTCTCTGAATTATATTTTCATCTACTTTTGGTGAAATCTTTTATTGTTGGTATAATGTTGCAGATATGCAACATCCAACAAAAACACATTTTTACCAAATTGTTATTAACTGTAAGTACTCCTCAATGCTTTCTTGTGTTTCATAACTTATTTGGAACTTTTGTATATAACACTGCCACTGATTAGAACAATTTTGCAATTTAGATTACCAAACAAAGCACCATCGTATGCTTGGAAATATTTGTAGTATTGCTATGAAAATGACTTTCAGATAAATTTTGAACAAAGAGTTATGCTAAATAAGTGAGAATAGGAAAATTAGTCAGCATTCATTCTAAAGAAATAACACAAATTTCTATTAAGTATTTTCAGCTAGATTGCAAATGCTTCTTATGAGAAAATTAATCTTATTCATAGCATACATTAAAAAATGTAAGCATAAGACTTCAAATACACGGAGAGTTATTGATGTGCTGTATGCTTCATAAAGTTTATTCCTCATATCTGTTCTGTTATTAATATAAAAGAATTATATATTAAAAATACAGAAAAGGTTTTTAGATCATTTAAAATCCATTAAAAGCTGAGATATTCTTATAATTAATTTTCCACTGAGATGAGAATTCAGAACCTTGAAATAACTTGCAGATGGGCATTGTCATAGTGAAGAGAACCTTTGTCATCTTCCAAGAATTATTTTACTCCCTAGTAAAAATTCAAAGAACATTTGTGTTCCACAATCAAGGTTGGCGGGCTGGTTCTTGGAAGGAAGATTGGGTGGCTTTCAATGCAATTTAATTTTAATGGTATTTATCGAACTTAAAATGTTTTTCCTGTTAGCTTCTTCTTATTTTTTTTATATTTAAGAAATTTTTTTTTAACATTTATTTACTTTTGAGACAGAGAGAGACAGAGCATGAACGGGGGAGGGTCAGAGAGAGGGAGACACAGAATCCGAAACAGGCTCCAGGCTCTGAGCTGTCAGCACAGAGCCCGACACGGGGCTCGAACTCAGGGACCATGAGATCATTACCTGAGCCGAAGTCGGCCGCTTAACCGACTGAGCCACCCAGGAGCCCCTAGCTTCTTCTTTTTAAATGGAAATACCCCTTGGAAAGAAGGTATTGTCAACTCAGTTTTTTATACCTTCATTCCTTTCCTGATTCTTGAAAGAGTGACATAGACCAAGGCAACTGATTCTGTGCTAATAATAATAGGGAAAAAAAGGTTTTCATCACGGCACGTCATGATGAACATTGTCACTAGCATAAGTTTTTCATTAGAACAATTTATTAGTTGTTTATTATTGTGAAACATATTACCCCTAAAATTACCGATAGAATACAACACACATTTATAACCTCATAGTTTCTGTGAGCCATGAATCTGTGAACTGCAGTCATCACAAGGCTAGATTGGATCCTCTTTCTGGCTTAGTCTCTTGATGATGGGCAGGGTTTAGCTCCTCCGATGTTTTCAAACTAAGAGGTCAGTCCCTCACAAGCTGTTGTCCCGAAACCTCCCTCAATTCCCCGTCACATGGACCACTCTATAGAGCAATTTACAACATGGCCCCTTGCTTCATTAGAGCATGGAAGAGGGCAAGACACATTGCCACCACAAAGAAAAAGCTAGCAAGCAGAAGTCACAGAGCTTTGTAGTGTAATTATGGAAGTGATATTATGTCTCACTTGGCATATTTTATTCATTAGAAACAAGTCACTAGGTCCAGTATACACTAACAAAGGTAATAATCATCTTTAGCTTATAAAATAAGTTATTTATTCATTTAAAAACATAGAGAGAACTTCATTTTTTATGGTAAATCACAGACTATCAGTTTAATTTCCTACAATCAACTGGAGTGTTTCCTTTGCAATTTAAATATGTTCTCATGTCCAAAATGAAAACAACAACAACAACAACAACAACAACAACACATTTTATGGTTTCACCCTCTCTATCAATAGAGAGAGCATTCTTGACAGAGCATTCTGCACTCAGTTTTCTCACTACCAAGTCGCCTCCAAGCCCCAATACAAATAGACTCTCCTCCACCACGCCATTGAATCGCCCTTTTTGTTGTTTTCCATGTCAACAAATCCAAAGGACATTGGTTGGCCTTTATTAGCTGACCTAGTGTCATTGTTTTACATAGTTGTTCCTCCCTCTCTTGAAACAGAACTTTCTTTATCCATGCAAGGTGCAGTCACACTATACAGTCACAATATGGTCACAAGGGATCCACTGAGACAGACAAATCTCCATTTTCTTCTGTGTTAATTTGGGAACCTAAGTACTGTGGCTACAGAGAGATGGGTCTTTGCATCAGGGACACATTTTTGAGAGGGGCCTTCTTTTCCTCAAAGAAAAATCAATAGTGATGAAAGCTCTCCCAAGAAGGAAAAGGCCCTTGGGGGCAGAAAGATCCATCTGGCTCTAAAGCTGCCTTCCTGGAAACAGAATTAGTACACATGGTTCCCTTCTGCCATTTTCTCCTTCCCCAAGGTAACTGAATGACTTCAGGAGTTGAACACTTAGGAACAATGTATTTAATCAAGAGTGAGGAGAATTAATTATTAGCACCATATATAAAGGTGCCTACCATAGTCTTACATATTTTCTGTCCCAATCCATGGCTTATGAGAAATTCTTCAGACATAATAAAGGTATTGTTTTTGATAAAAATAACACATATTTCTAGAAATGACTTCATTGCCAAATGTTGATTTTAGTATTACTGCCAAGCACACTAGTTATAAAATTACACATATTCTACTAACTGCTATTTTGGGACCATGTTATTTGAAACAGGTGATTACTGAAGGTGTTGCAATTTTTCTAGCATATTGCTTATTCAATATTTGATAAGTGTTGCTAGCAAACTATTTGGAATGGAAACATTGAAGACAGGTATGAGATATTTGGCCAAGGTTTTGTGATTACATGTGAAATATTTTGACAGGAGCTATGTATAGGGAAAAACCTTTAGAGACAAAAAACAGGATTTTCTAGTAGGTAGCTAATGTGATGTATTTCTTTAAACAACTAGATAATCTGAATACATTTTCAAGTTCTAGTGCCTTCTTGATCTCTATTAACACCAAAGACATCACTTTGGGTGCTAAAGTAATAATTTCAAAACAATGTAGAAGTGACTTTTGAATTACTTTACATGAAAAAAAAATTATTCATACATAGCATTATTAGTATTTTCTTATAATATATAACATATCATATAACATAACATATAACATATAACATAACATATAACATATAATATATCCTTTGTATCATAGTTTCTTTTCTAGTTAGTTTTATTTTTACTATTTTTTAATACATGTTTTTTCTTCTGCTATAGCAAGGGATTTGGAGATTCTGACATTTGTTCTGTCATGAATTCTCTGGTCTTTAGTTTCCTGGTCTCTCTAAATGTGGATATTGGACTCAATGCTGTATAACATCTCATCTAGATGTATCCTATGAGTTAATGAGCATCAGTTCCTTCAGAGAAAGATTTGTACCATTCTTTCACTTATTTTCTAATGGGATTTAGTATGTGGTAGGCACTTCATAAATATTTGGGAAAAGATTAAGTTAATGCATATTAATATTATTTTACATTAACTTTATTTAATATTTGTTAAATATTTGTGTGTTAGATAGGATCTCAGAAGAGAAAAAAAGACATCAGGTAAAACCTAAGTTAATCTGAAAAGGCAATACATATTTAATTAATAATGCATCAATATTTGTTCCTTAATTGTGATGAATGCACCGTATTTTATAAAATGTTAATAATAGGGGATACTGGGTGAAGGGCATACAGAAACATTCTGTAATAGCTTCTGAATTTCTCTATAAATCAAAAACTATTCTACAAATGAAAGTTTGTTGAAAAGCAAACAAAATATTTCTTTTGTTCATTGGGTATGGAGGTTGTCCTTTTCTTAATGTTTATTTTCCAAATAATCCTTAAAGTTTTATCAATTAATTTGTCCTCAGAACTTGTTAGGAAATATTTAAACAATAGAAAATTAGCTACTTTTTTTTGTTTATAATTAGCACATCTGGGAGATATAAGTTTATCCTTTAAAACTTCAGCCTCTTTTCTTTTCCTCAGATCAAAAACAAACGTTGGAAAAAAAAACTTGTTTTTGTATATCTCTCCACATCAGCACATTTTTTTTTACTTTTAATCACAAATATGTCAAGATACTAAAATATCAAATGATATAAAAGGCAAATCAGCAATCAAGACAAGTTCTTATACCCTGCAGAAACAACAATGAGTCACTTTATACAACTGCCTTAAGACTTCAAGGTCAAAATATAGTCTCTTTAATTGTTAAGTGCTGTCAAATACGATAAAACAAAAGTTTTAAGTAAAATGAAACCAGAAAGCAAATAAATCTGTAAGGCAGTGTGAGTCTTGTTTGTGGATTATAAAACAATCTAATTTAAAAAACTGAAGTCATTAAACACTGAATACAATGAAAATAATTGGAAAAACTTGCTTCTAAACCTCAGCTGAAATTAATCAGTTTCAAACATCAGGGAGGATATAGTAAGTAGACTTAATGTCTAGGGTCCCAATAAAAAGCATGCGTTTATGTTAAATGATTATTATGTAAATAGATACTTTGTTGAATCTAGCTTTTTTTAAATTACACTACATATTTAATGATATTTATAAGTAAAGAAGCATAAGGTAGGTAAGACAATTTTTTTCAGGGAACTGAATACATTAAAAGTGTATTGAAAAAAAGTGTATTGAAATACATGCAAATATTGGATATATTGACTACATTTATAAAATAAATGTATTTCTACTATGTGTGCTATATATGTTGTTCTATGTTCTTCAGTGTAAATCTAGCTTTATGTATTATTGCACCGACTTTTCTAGGATGTGATTTTTAAGTCTGAAATAATCATTTGGATATTTGTAAGGTATTGACTTTTGTGTAATGCTTGCAAATTATGTTGGTATTATAATTTTGCTTGCATGGTCCAGTTTACAATACTTTAAAAGTGCTGTGCACTGATAGGTCAATGAATATGCATTGCATGAATGAATGGATGGATGAATGATTGGCTTCATGAGGTAGTAAAGATGCTTTCTCTATCTACAATACACTTCCTCCTAATCACTAGTGATCAAATCCTCATGCAGTTATTAAGGCCCATTTTAACTGGTAATATTTCCGTTGAATACTTTTCTCCGCTTTCATATACTGCTTCACTTTTTTGAAGCTCCACAATACTTTGTAGCTTCCTTGCATCGCTCATATATCTCTGCTTCATATTTTTCAGTCCAGTGTGTACTGGCCAGTCACCTTGAAAGAACGCGTCTTAGGTAAATGCACACCAGGAACTTTAAGGAAAGTAACCCTCTAAAAGTATCCACGCATAAACTATCAACACTGTCCTCAAGTCTTGCGGCTCCTTTTTAGCTATATCCTTTTTTTTTTTTTTTTTTAATGTTTACTCACTTTTTTGAGACAGAGACAGAGTGTGAGCAGGGCAGGGGCAGAGAGAGAGGAAGACACAGAATCCGCAGCATTTTCCAGGCTCTGAGCTGTCAGCACAGAGCCCGATGCAGGGCTCGAACTTAAGAACCATGAGATTATGACCTGAGCCGAAGTTGGACGCTGGCTCCAACTGAGCCACTGAGCCACCCAAGCACCCCTAGCTATATATATCCTTTCTTATCTCTCCGCTCCTATTCCCATTACAATTCAAAGTACCGTCTTTATATTGATCATTCTAGAATCTTTTCTTCTTGCTTGGCTATGGCACCTTCAATTTACTTCACGGTGCAAATTTTAAGATGTGTCCTTTAGTCTCATGTCCCTCTACAATTGGTCAGATGCACTTCTCTGCACCTACTCTCATTCTGACCCCCTCAATCCTTTGGATTTAATAAATAGATACTCTCTCCATCTTTTCTTATTTGTGTTCTTGTCTCAGATTATAAACTGTTTCTACTCTCAGTTGTGCCATATAAACTTGAGAGTCTCCAATTTCTATATTTCAATTTCTTTCTCAGCAAAACAGCGAACCGTAAACATAACACTGGTAAGAGGACCTGCCTATTTGGAGTAGTATCCTGCAGACATTAAGGGCTCTGTAGAAGTTTGCTCTTCATATTTTTAAACTCGCTTATATACTCACCTCTACCTTATAGAAAGCTTCTATTCAGTGTCACATTCCAAAGAAATACATTTAGTTTTCAAAAGACATCTAACACAACCTGTTATATCCTTGGTAACTCTTCCAAACTATATCCATCGCACAACAGTGTTTCTAAAAAGATATGTTTATAATCCATGTTTGCAGTTTACTTTTTCCTCTTCTATCTTTTTTTTTTTTTTTTTTTTTTTTTTATTTATTTTTGGGACAGAGAGAGACAGAGCATGAACGGGGGAGGGGCAGAGAGAGAGGGAGACACAGAATCGGAAACAGGCTCCAGGCTCCGAGCCATCAGCCCAGAGCCTGACGCGGGGCTCGCCATCAGCCCAGAGCCTGACGCGGGGCTCGAACTCACGGACCGCGAGATCGTGACCTGGCTGAAGTCGGACGCTTAACCGCCTGCGCCACCCAGGCGCCCCTCCTCTTCTATCTTTAAGCCAACTCCAAGCAGGATTTCTTCCACAAAGTTTTGCTGAAAAAGGTTGCAGGTGGCCACCTTCATGCTGAGGCTAAAAGTCAATGTATCGTGTTCATTTCTTAATAGGCGTTTTTAAAGAGTAGATTTGGAGGGGGGGGGGGGGTGCCTGAATGGCTCAGTCTCTCTCTCTCTCTCTCTCTCTCTCTCTCTCTCTCTCAAAAATAAATAAATAAATAAATAAATAAATAAAATAGTAGATTTAGGTTTACAACAATATAGATCAGAAGTTACAGAGATTTGGGGATGTCTGTGTGGCTCAGTCAGTTAAGTGTCCAACTGTTGACCTCGGCTCAGATCATGATTTCATGGTTCATGACTTTGAGCCTTGCATTTGGCTTTGTGCTGACAACCTGGAACCCGCTTGGAATTCTGTCTCTCCCTCTCTCTGCCCCTACCCTTTCATTCTTCTCTCAAAATAAATAAATAAACTTTAAAAAATTCTTAAAAAAAAAAAAGAAGTTACAGAGATTTCCCATATACTCTCTGCTCCCGTGCATGCATAGCCTCCCTCATTATCAACACCATCCCCCCACCAGAGTGGTCCATTTGTTAAAACTGATCAGTCTACATTGCCACAGCCTTATCACCCACAGTGCAGAGTTCACTCTTAGTGTTGTTCATCCTAGGGGATTGGACAAATGTATAATGACATGTATCAACCATTATATTATCATACAGAATAGTTTCATTGTCCTGAAATCTCCCTCTTCCTTTTTGTAAATATTGAGCAATATTTTAAAGGATTACCATCCCCATCCTTCCTTCCATGATCACTGTTTTCTTTGTCTTCTGGGATATTATATTCTTGATTTTTTTTTTCTTATTTCACTATCCCTTCTCAGTCTTCTTTGCTGTCATTCACTCCTCCAATAGTCACCAAATTCTTCCCCATATTCTTTTCATTGTATTTATCACTAATAGGTATTGTCAAATTACCATGTCCAAAAAGTACTGTTTATCTCTACTAAAAAAGCGGCCATCAAAATGCAGTCTACCAATGTCTTCTCCAACTCAACTGATCCTCAACTGTTCAATCTCTATCCAGGTGTATGGCTAAAAAAATGGTATCATCTGTGAGTCCTCTATATCTTCTCTAGCTTCTCTAATCTGACTGGTTCTCACTGCTAATATTCGACACATCCATTTTCCCATTGCCTATTTTTGTCTCCAAATCACCAAATTTTATATCTAGCCTTTGCTTTGCCTGTACATTGTGGGGACTCCCAGATAGATTTATTCTCTGTTTTCTTTTATTCATATGAGATATACTTTCATGGATGAAACTAAAACATCCCTAGGTCTAAACTCTCAGTCTTAAATCTTTATTTCTTATCTCACCAAGATACTGCATCCCAAGAGGATATCTCTTCTTGGATTGATAAATATCAGAGTAAACATTCAAAATGCCCCACTCAATTTCTCTGTTGTTCCACTTTCTTTTTATCTATTAATTTTCTTTTGAAATCTTTAAAAAATGACTTCAATGTTTACTTTCTCAGGAAAAATAGCTATATTCAATAAATTTTATTGTAATACCTGATTGCAAATCATGTATGATTTAAGCATTAATCATACTCATGACTGAAAGGCTTGAAGGAATTTGTAGATACTGAAGACTATTTCAACCGCAATTAGTTTCCAAAATCATGGCTTGCCATAAGCCACTGGGGAGTGAATTTCCTGAAGTGGAACATGCCTAATCATTCTGCTATATCCTTGGTATCCATTAAATTTTCCCCCAATGAAGTTGATCAATGCTACACAATTTAAGCATTTTAGATAATATCTAGATAATAACAATAGATTCCTCTAATGATTAGGACCAGAAAAAATGAGACATGAATTAATGTTACACTAAAATAATATCTCAAGTTAATACAATGAGTTTTTAAAAGTGTTTTCAGGATAATATATTTCAGGTCTGATTGTTAATGAAATCAAGATCTCAAAGTATTCGTTTGTATTTTGAATCATGATCAGAAACTATCTTTATTTTATTTTATTTTATTTCATTTTATTTTTAAATTTTTTTATGTTTATTCATTTTTGAAAGACCGAGAGAAACAGAGCACAAGCAGGGCTGCGGAAGAGAGAGAGGGAGTCACAGCTCTGTGCTGTCAGCACAGAGCCCAACATAGGGCTCGAACTCACAAACCCCGAGATAATGACCTGAGCCGAAGTTGGACACTCAACCTACTGAGCCACCCAGGTGCCCCATAAACTTATCTGAGTTTTAAATTGCTGTCTTTAACATATGTGGAATTTTTTTATCTGTAGCATAGGTTGCTGTTTATTAGGGTAATACATAAAACATAATTAATCAATTTATAATAGATGAAAGTAGAGAAAAAGAAGAACCTTATGTAACTATCACTACACACTTTCACTTCTTCTACTGTTCCATACTGTACCTGATCTTTTCCTGCAGAGATGAATCACATTTAGTTTTGATTACAGTAAAAATTTCACTGGGCTTATATTAAAAATCAGTCCCACGCTAGGGAAAAGAAAAGAGTTTTTTGGAAGTAGAGTTCAGTCTTTCACATGATTGACTTGGTAATGAGACTTTTCAGTGATAACATTTTGAGCTATTTTGTTTTACAAGTTCAATAAGCTTTGATCTCCTTGCCTTTCTTTAGGACCTTTTTTACACTAATAATGTTGAGACAAAAAAGACAGCTGCTTATTCAAAAGTAAATTTAAAAGTTTGCATTTTAAGCTGGAGCATTAAAGATATGCTTCAAAATATTTATGTACAGGAATCAGTCTATCAATAATTGACAGGCAACTACCTCAAGGCAGAGACATACTTCCTTCAAAATGTATGTGATCATTTATTCATTTATCACTCTTTTTATTATTATTAACTGGAGATGCTCATTGATTTTGCCTCTGGGTAAACATACAGAAAGGAACAGCTTTAATCACTCCTCTACCTGATTGATCCTTTCATGTCATTTAGATAAAAGATTGAATAAATAGGACGACTTTATGCTTTGATTCACAGGTCAAGGCTCACATTCTTGTGTCTCTGGAAAGCAATTACAGAGCTATGAAGTCATCAGGAGAAACAACTTTCCTCCCTCTGGTATACACTTAAAGTTTTTTGGGTGTTATTAGTTTAGCAATAAAAAATACCTTGATACTATTAGACAAACTAATTTCAAATGATAGGTATTTTTTGGATGTAGAAAATCAGGAGAAGGTGGTATTACTAAATAATAATAGCAATAACAATAATAATAATGCAGTAAAACTATTTCACTATCCACTGAAGATTTACTATGTGCTAAATATTTTTTAAGTTTTTTAAGGTTTTTTAACTTAGATACCTTATGAAGCACTGTTATTTTCATCTTACAGATGAGGAAACTAAGGCACAGAAAGGCCATTGAACTTTCCCAAAGTTACTCAATTAATAAGTGAAAAGACTGGGATATGTACTCAGGTAAGCTGCTTCCAGATTTTACAATAACTGATAGCAACAACTTCTTCTTCTTCTTCTTCTTCTTCTTCTTCTTCTTCTTCTTCTTCTTCTTCTTCTTCTTCTTCGTTGTCGTCGTCTTCTTCTTCTTCTTCTTCTTCTTCTTCTTCTTCTTCTTCTTTTAAGTTTGTTTATCTATTTTGACAGAGACAGAGAATGTGGGCAGGGGAGAGGCAGAGGGAGAGACTCTCAAGCAGGCTCTGAGCCACCAGTGCGGAGTCCGACCTGAGCTGAAATCAAAAGTCGACAACGAACTGACTGAACCATCCAGGTGCCCCCAAAGCAACTTCTAGTTTCAAATGTCCATGAAGTATGACCAGATACTCTGCATGTACTTCCATGGAACCTAGACCCAGTGCCTTAAACTCAGTCTATTTACTTTCTATGCTTGATTATTGGATTTAATCATTGACTTTAGTGCCTCCCTGTAGATCCAGTAGAGAAATATTCTGACATCTCAACTCAAAGGTCTTTTATCCTAAATTTTGTTTTTCTTCAACTTTACTGGATAGGGAATATTACATCATTTTATCAAGGATTATTCAAGCAACTACTTCCTTGTTATATTCATATTACAATATAAACTTCATAAATTATTTTAAGAAACATGATGATACTTATATTTAGCTATACATTGAGTAAGTTTTCCTCATTATGCTCATGAAGACTCATAAGACTACAGAGGTATTAAAAAGATTTAAAGTATATTTTAATTTTCAAATATGTAGAAGATATATATGAAAACTTTAGTTTTGTTGGAGATAAAATTCAAGTTAGATCTTCACTTTCAAATGTGGACAGATTAAGTGTATTTCTAATTTAGAAACAGGAAATTTAAAGATATTATTTACTGTTAACATATTAATTATACTTGACAATGCATATGTGTAATGTACACTTTTTTTTAAGTTTTTATTTATTTTGAGAGAGAGAGAGAGAGAGAGAGAGCATAAACAGGGGAGGGGCAGAGAGAGAGATGGAGAAAGAGGACCCCAAGCAGGCTCTGAGCTGTCAACAGAGAACCTGATGCGGGGCTTGAACCCACAAATCAGGAGATCATGACCTGAACCGAAATCAAGAGTCAGACACTTAACCGACTGTGCAGCCAGGTACCCCAGAAGCCTTAAATTTATACAAATATATTTATTAACCAAATATATGTACTTATTAATTGTAAAGATGAATTTTGAGTAATGTTTTCTGTTTTAGACTTGGCTATATATCACACAATAGGTAAGTATTTCTTTATCTTGCCTAATTCCTGGGGTTAGGACTTCCAGTACCCTGTTGGATAAGAAAGGTGAGAGTGGGCACCCTTGTCTTGCTCCTGATTTTAGAGAAAAAGCTTATAATCTTTTACTGTTGAGTATGATGTTAGCTGTGGATTTGTCACATGTGGCCTTTATTATGTTGATGTATGTTCCTTCTGTATCCAATTTGTTGGTTTTTACCATGAGAAGATGTGATATTTTGTCAGTTATATTTTCTGTACCTACTGAGATGATCATATGATTTCTATTGTTCATTCTATTAGTGTACTATGTCAGGTTTATTGTTCTGTTCATATTGAAACATCCTTACATCCCAGGGATAAATCCCACTTGATCATGGTGTATGATACGCTCCACACACAGTAGAAGGTATCTGAATCAGAAATGGAGTACTAAAATTGTCTTTATGTGAAGAGTGTGTGATCTTACATATAGAAAAGCTTAAAGACTCCACCAAAAAAAAAAGTTGGAATTAATAAATTCACTAAGGTTGCAGGATATAAAGTCAGCATACATAAATCAGTTGTGTTTCTGTACATCAGCAAAATATCTGAAAAGGAAATAAAGTTAGCCCATTTAAAAATTCAAAATCAAAACACAATAAAATAATTAGAAATAAATTTAACCAAGGAAATCAAAGATCTCTACCACAAAGACATTGATGAAATAAACTACAGCTATTATAATAACTATCACCAAGAAGACAAGAGATAAGTGTTGGTGAGGCTGTAGAGAAAAGGAAATCTTTGTACACTGTTGTTGGGAATGTAAATTCGTTCAGCTACTGTGAAAACACTATGAAGTTTCCTCAAAAAATGAAACATGAAAATAGCCCATGATCCAGGAATCCCACTCCTGGATACATATTCACAAGGAACAAAGACAGCATATTGAAGAAAATATCTGCACTCCCATGTTTATTGCAGCATTATTCACAATAACCCACATATGGAAACAACCTAATGCCCATCAACAGGTAAATGAATAAAAAAAGATATGGTGTAGACATATACAAATATATAATGGGATATTTTTCCAGCCCTGAGAAAGAAGGAAATCCTGCCATTTGCAATAACATGGATGGACCTTGAGGGCATTACACTAAGTGAAATAAATCAAAGAAAGAAAAAGTCTACGTGGAATCTTAAGAAGCTGAATGCATAGAGTCAGAGAGTAGAATGGTGGGTATCAGGGGCTGGGGGATAAGGAAACTTGGGAAATGGTGAAAGAAAAAAATTCACAGAAGATGAGTAAGTTCTGGAGATCTAATAGATAGCATTGTGATTATAATCCCCAATACTATATTATTCAAAGTTACTAAATAACTAGATCTTAAATGTTCTTACCACAAAAAGTAAATGATAACTATTTGATGTGATGGCAATATTAGCTAATGCTATGGTGGCTATCATATTGCAATATATAAATGTGTTAACCTAAAACACCATGTTATATGTCAATTATATTGCAATAAAAGATATGTAGTTGATATATTAATCTATGCAAAGGAAGGAAAATCAGAAGGATTTTGAAATCAGAAGGAAAATCAGAAGAAAACACAAACATTCCTTTACTATTTTTTAAGCTTGTTTATTTAGTTTGGAAAAGAGAGAGACAGTGCAAGTCGGGGAGGGGCAGAAAGAGGGGGAGAGAGAATCCCAAGCATGCTCCGTACTGTCAGCACAGAGCCCAGTGTGGGGCTCAAACTCATGAACTGTGAGAACATGACCTGAGCCAAAAACTGGAGTCAGACATTGACTGAACCACCCAGGCACCCCATTATTTAATTACTGTCAGTCAATTTAAATTTAAATTTTCTTACTGGATTTTAAATTTTCTTTCAGTTCAAAGGCTACATATTTATGTAATCTCATGATTACTTTAGGAACCACTAACAGACTTTATATCAACAAGTAACTTCTAAAATTTCCAGATTAGTTACAAGGATAGAATTTGCTGTAATCTTAATTCTCTCTGATTTAACAGTACACGAAAAATATTAATATTCCTTAAATTCATAACTCCTAACTTGGTATGCTCTTATGCTTTTTAACTGAATGTCCTATGTCTCTCATTAACTGTCCTCCACTTTATTTAAATAAATACCTGACATTAGATGTCCTAAATTTCTGATGAGACAGTTGCATTAAAAATATTCTAACTGATGTTTATGTCTCCCGTCCCCACTTTGTAAATCACTTTCCTACAAATTTATTACAATGTATTTTAAAGCAAAACTTGGAGACTCTTCTTTATTCTAATACATTTGGTCTGAAAATCTAGGAATTAACATAAGGATGGTGTCTATTAAAAGGAATACAAAATTTATACATATATACATGTAATTATACATATATACCTATATATATATACATACATTTATACATATTTATACATATATGTGTATATATATGTGTATATATACATATATACATATATATGAAATTTATAAATATATACATATATTCATATATTAGGCTCTGTTATAAAAATAGCCAGGCTTAGATAACTAAGTGAATACATAAGAATATTTATGCCTTTTTTTTTCCCCAAACATACTTGCTTGCGGGCACCTGGGTGGCTCAGTCAGTTAAGTGCCCAACTTTAGCTCAGGTCATGGCCTCACAGTTTGTGAGCTCAAACCCCACGTCGGGCTCTGTGCTGACAGCATGGAGCCTGGAACCTGCTTAAGATTCTGTGTCTCACTCTCTCTCTGCCCCTCCCTTGCTCACTCTTTTTTTCTCTCTCAAAAATAAATAAACATTAAAAAAGAAAAAAGAAAACTTGTTTGTACAGTCTTGGGCATAATAAGTACACTGTAAAAAGCATATCATCATCAATATGTTCCCAAAATATAATGTCTAAATACTGGACAATGTTTTTTTTCTAAGTTCAGTTGTTTACATATATTTCTTTGTTTTTACAAATACAGCGGCCTTTACATGCCAGCCATTTCACTATTTTACCAAAAAATGGAATCTATGTTAATCACTTCTGACACTCACCTTCAGTTTCTATAAGCTACCCACTGAGCAATCCACAAAAATGAACATTGTGAATCAGTGTTGACATGAAAACATCACAGACAGAAGATGATAGAATATATTGGCTACACAGAAGCATAGGGCATTGTATCTTGTAAATTAAAACACACAAACCCTGAAACAAGAGTGATTGTGGCAAGGATTTCATACCCTAAGCCCAGTTTTTACCTTATCTTTCTCTCTGATGTTAAACTCAACTCACTGTTTCCTTTCAGTCTTATCCAGAAACTAGCTCAGTTTTTGTTGTTGTTATTGTTGTTGTTCATGACCCTGTATTTCAAGGTATTAAAGCCCTACTAACCTCTGATTCCAGATGAATTGGATTATTCAAAACATTTTTTATTCAGACAGATTTTCTAGCGCAGTTTTAGGTTCACAGCAGTATTGAGGGAAAAGTTCAGATATTTCCTGAATCTATACTCACTGCCTCCCCCCGCAGCATAGCCTCCCTGATTAGTAATATCTCTCACCAGAGCGGTACATTTGTACAAATGATGAGCCTACATTGACACCTCATAATCATCCAAAATCCACAGTTTGCATTACAGTTCAGTCTTGGTGGTATACATTCAATGGGTTTTAAAAAGTATATAATGGAATGTATCTATATTACGTTATTATTCAAAGCATTTTCACTGCCTTAAAAATCTGTGCTCTGCCTCTTCATTGTTCTGCCACCCTTAATCCCTGACAACCACTAATCATTTTACTGTCTCCGTAGTTTTGCCTTTTCCATAATGTCCTATAATTGAAATCATACAGTATACAGACTTTTCAGATTAACTACATGTACATGGGAATATGCATTTCAAGGTTTCTCCTTGACTCTTCATGGCTTAAAAACTCGTACCTTTTTCTCAAAGAGTAATATGTCAATGTCTGGTTGTACCACACTGTATTTATCCATTCATGATCTGAAAGACATGTTGATTTTACTTCCAAGTTATGACAATTGTGAATACAGCTGCTATAAACATGAGTGTGCAGGCCTTTGCATGGACAAAGTTTTCAACTTCTTTGGTAAATACCAAGGAGGACAATTGCTGGGTCATGTGCCCAGGAACTGCCAAATTGGCTTCCAAAATGGCTTTACCATTTTTCATTTCCACTATCAATGCAAGTTCCACTACAATGGAACCAAAGTTTGGTTCCTTTGCTCCTTACCCTCACCAGCATTTGGCGGTGTGAGTGTTCCATATTATGGCCATTCTGGTAAGCGTGTAGTGGGATCTCACTGTTGGTTTAATTTGCATTTCCCTGTGGACATTTATGTGGAGCATCTTTTCATATGCTTATTTGCCATCTATATTACCTGGTTTGCTAAGTTCGATGAAGGTCTTTTACCTGTATTTTAATCAAGTTGTTTTCCTATTGTTTAGTTTTAAGAATTTTTTGTTTATTCTGGATAGCCATTTTTATTAGATATGTTTTTTGTAAATATTTTCCCCAGTCTGTGGCAGATCTTCTGGTTCTCTTGACATTATCTTTCTCAGAGCAGGTTTTTTTGTTTGTTTGTTGCTTTTTGTTTGTTTTGTTTTGTTTAACAAAATCCAATGTATTAATTTTTTCTTCTTGCATGGATTGTGCCTTTGGTGTTGTATCAAAAAGTCATTGCCATACCCAAGGTCATCTAGAATTTCCTCTATGTTATCTTCTAGTTTTATAGTTTTACACTTTACATTTAGGACTGCTATCCATTCTGAGTTCATTTGTCTGAAAGGTATAAAATCTGTGTCTAAATTCATTTTTTTTTTGCATATGAATGTCCAGTTATTCCAGCATCATTTGTTGAAGACAATATCTTTGCTCCATTGTGTTGCCTTTGCTCCTTTATCAATGATCAGTTGAGTATATTTAAGGGGCTCTATCTATGGTTTCTCTATTTTGTCTCTATTCAAATATTACATTGAAATATTTGTCTATTCTTTTGTTAAAATCACACTATCTTGATTTCTCTAGCTTGTTAGTAAACCTTGAATTTGGGTAGTGCCAGTTCTCTGATTTGTTCTTCTCCTTCAATATTGTGCTGGTATTCTGGGTATTTTGCCTTTCCACATAAACTTGAGAATCAGTTTGTAAATCTCCACAAAATAACTTTCTGGGATTTTGACTGGGATTGCATCAAATCTACAAATTGAGTGAGGAAAAACTGACATCTTGACAATATGGAGTCTTCCTTTTCATAAACAACATGGAAAATCTCTACGTTTATTTAGTTCTCTGATTTATTGATTAGCATTTTATAGTTTTTATCGTTTACATATTGAACATATTTTGTTAGGTTTATGCCTAAGTATGTAATTTTTGTGCGCTAACATAAATGGTAGTTTGCTTTTAATTTTAAATTACATCTGTTCTTTACTGGAATATAGAAAAGTGATGGACTTTTGTATCTTAACTTCAGATCCTGCAACTTTGCTATAATTACCTATTAATTTCAGAAATGTTTCTCTCTTTTGGATTTTATACTTCCCAATTAGTATGCCTTTTGTTTCTTTCCTTTGTTTTATTGCATTAGCTGAAGCTTCCAGTACTATACTGAAAAGAAGTGATGAGAGGGGACATCTCGCTTTGTACTTGATCTTTGTGGGAAAGCTTTGACTTTGTCACTATTAATTATGATGTTATCTGTAGATGTTTTGTAAATACTCTTTATCAAGATGAGGAAGTTTGTCATCTATTCCGAGTGCACTGAGAGTTTTTTAAATAATGAACGGTTTTTGGATTTTATCAAGTGCTTTCTCTGCCTCTGTTGGTATGATCATGTGATTTTTCTTTTGTAGCCTGTTGATGTAATGGATTACATTAATTGATTTTCAAATGTTGAAACAGCCCTGTATACCTGAGAAAAATCCCTTTTGATTATGGTGTATAACTTTTTTTATTGTACTACCGTCAGAACTCATCTGAGCCTAGTGCTTTCTGTTTTGGAAGGTTAATACGAATTCAATTTCTTTAACAGATGTAACCCTATTCAGAGCATCTATTCCTTCTTACATGAGTTTTTTCAGATTTCGTCTTTCAATTTGTCCATTTCAACTAGGTTATCAAATTTGTGAGCATAGAGTTGTTTGAAGTATTTATTTATTTATTATCTTTTTAGTGTCTATAGAATTTGCAGTGATGTTTCCTCTTTAATTCCTACTATTAGTAATTTGTGTCCTCATTCTGTTTTTTGTTGGTTATCCTGGCTGAAAACTTATTGATTTTATTTATCGTGTCAAAGAACCAGATTTTTTTTGATTATCTCTATTGATATCCTATTGATATCCTATTCTCAGTTTCATAATAATAATTTTTTTCTTCTGCTTATTTTGTTTCTTTTTTTTACAGAAAAGAAAAGGCATGTATGTATGTATGTATTTACTTATTTATTTATTTATAAATCCAAGTTGGTTAACAGATAGTGTAATAATGATTTCAGGAGTAGTTCTTTTCTTCTGCATACTTTGTATCTAATTCAGTCTATTTTTGCTGGTTTCCTAAGTTGGAAACTTCGATGATTGATTTTAGATCTTTCATATTTTATAATATATACTTTCAATGCTATAAATTTCCCTCTAAGCACTAATTTTACTGCATCCACATTTTGTGGGTTTTTTTTCAGTTTAAAATATTTTAAAATTTCTCTTGAGATTTCTTATCATCCAATATTTGGAAGTTTGTTTACTCTAAGAATTTTAAGATTTTTCAGCTATATATCTTTCATTAATTTCTTATTTAATTCCACTGAGGTCTGAAAGCAGAAATTATTTTGCTTCTATTCTTTGCAATTGGTTATTTTATGTTTTATTTTATCTTGCTGAATATTCCATGTGAGTTGAAAAAAGTGTGTAGTCTGATGTTACTGAATAAAATCATCTATAGATGTCAATTATACCCAATTGATTGTTGGTGTTGTATTCTACTATTGTTGTATGAAGTAGTGTGTAGATGTTAATCATATCCAGTTGATTGATGATGTTGTTGAGTTCAACTGTGTCCTTCCTGATTTTCTACCTGCTGGACCTATCCATTTCTCATAGAGAGGCTTTGAAGCATTCAACTCTTATTGTGCATTTATCTACTCCTTTTTTTTGTAATTCTACCAGTTTTTGCCTCACAGAGTTTGATGTTCTATTGTTAAATACATACACATTAATGGTTGTTATGGCTCATTGGAGAATTGACCTCTTTATCATTATGTAATGTCCTTCTTTATCGTTGATAACTTCCCTTGCTTAAAAGTCTGCTCTGGGGGCGCCTGGGTGGCTCAGTCTGTTGAGTGCCCGACTTCGGCTCAGGTCATGATCTCACAGTTCATGAGTTCGAGCCCCGCGTCGGGCTCTGAGCTGACAGCTCAGAGCCTGGAGCCTGCTTCCGATTCTGCGTCTCCTTCTCTCTGTCCCTTCCCCGCTCATGCTCTGTCTCTCTCTGTCTCTCGAAAATGAATAAACATTAAAAAAAATTTTAAAAAAAAGTCTGCTCTGTCAGAAATTAATATAATTACTGTTTTCTTTTGATTAATGTCAGCATGATGTATTTTCTCTATCCACTTAATCTCTGTGTCCCTATAGTTAAAGTGAGGTTCTGTACAGTTTATAGTTGGCTCTTGTTTTTGTTTTTGTATCTAGTTTCACAATTTCTGTCTTTTATTGGTGCATTTAGATAACTACCATTCAACCCGATTATTGATATAGTTGTATTGATATCCACTGTATTTGCTACTGTTTTCCATTTGATGGCCTGGTTCTTTGTTTATTTTCCTTTCGTCTTTCACTCTTTCTCTGCCTATTGTAGTTTTAAGCAAGCATTTTATATGACTCTATTTTCTCTTCGTCCTTAGCAGTATACACATACAGCTAGCTAATTCAAGTCAAATTTCAAATAACACTCTACTACTCCATGAGTGTTGTATCTTTTAATAACAAAATAACCTTCATCTCTCCCTTCCTTGTCTTGTATAATTACTGTCATTCATTTTACTTATGCATAAACATACATAAGCTTCTCTCTATATATAAGCATCAAATAAATTGTAGGTATTTTTATTCTGAACAAAGTATTATTTCTTAGTTCAATTAAGAATAAGAAATAAAAGTTTTTAGGTTGCCTTGACTTATTCCCTCTTTTATGCTCTTCCTTACTTTATGTAAGTTCAAGTTTCTGACCCAGATTATCTTTCTTCTCTCTAAAGAACTTCTTTTAACAGTACTGGTAAGGAAGATCTACGGCAACAAATCCTTTGAATTTTTGCTGTTCTGAGAAAGTCTTTATTTCTGCCTCACTTTTTAAAGATAATTTCTCATGTTACAGAGTTCTAGTTTTAAGATCAAATTAAGATAAAATTAAGATAATTTTCCTCTGGTGTCCTTTAGGATTTTTTTTTACCTTTGATTTTCTATAATTTAAAAATAATATGGTTAGATGTAAGGGTTTTTGGATATTTATTTTGCTTAGTGTTTTCTGAGCTTACTATATCTGTCTGACATAAGATTGGAGGAAATTGTCAGTTGTTGTTATTTAAAACATTTCTTCTGTTCCTTTCTCTACTTCTTCTCGTATTCCCATCATATGTATGTTACATCTTTTGTAATATTCTTTCCATAATTATTGGATATTCTCTTCTGGTTTTTTTTTTTCAGTCTTTGTTTTTTTCCTTTGCTTTTCAGTTTTGGATGTTGCTATTGTCGTGTCCTCAAATGTAGAGATTCCTTCCTCAGCCATATCCAGTCTATGTTATCCAGTAGAACTCAAAACAATACATATCTTCCAGTCCCAGTTCTGATAATTCCAACATCTTCGCCAAGTCTTCTCTGTCTCTTCTGCATTGTTTGCCTTTTGGTATGCCTTTTAATTGTTTCTTGATAGCTGGACATAATGTACCTAGTAAAATGAATTGCTATAAGCAGGCTTTTAGTAATGTGGTGGTAAGGTATGGGGGAGAGAAATTGTTCTTTAATCCTAGGATTAGAAGCTCTGCTAGTATTTTTAATGCTTTCGCCCCCACTTGAATGGGACAGAATAACTAGGGTGGGCTGGAGTTCGTTATTTTTTTCCCCCAGGTCAGTTAGTCCCTGATAATACCCCAGCATGTTGGGCTCTGATTAACTAGTTTCCTCTGAGTGCAAGTCTTGCTAAGAACAGAATTCTCTGGCATATTACAACATGGTTTCTTTTTCTCTCCTCCTGCTGGAAGCATTCGGAGATTTGTCTTCAATATTTAGTGTGGGAACCTGACTGAGATGCTGTAGGTAAATCTCACAGTATTGTAGGTGCTCTCTTGTGACTGGGTCCCCCTAGAGTTTTTAACTCTCAGAGTTGTCCATACTGATTTTCCAGCAATTCGTCATTTACAGTTCAGATTTTCCTATCCTGCCACTGGCTCCTGTTGTGTTTCCCCTTATGAATCTCTGCTCCAGTAAGCCGTGACTCCTTGTATTTGCCTGTCTTTCTCTTCAATCTTGATGACAATGGTTTGCCCTGTGTCTGCCCTCTCTTACAGATCCAAGAAGAGTTGTTGATTTTTCAGTCTGTTTAGCTTTTTAGTTGTCTTTAGAACAGAGTAGTGACTTCCAAGCTCCTTCCAAGTGGGATTAGAAACCATAAGTCTCCCTAATTTTGTTGCTGATAAGTGAAATTTGACCCATAGAAGTTAAATAACTTCCTCTGTATCACCAAATTTAGAGAAGATAGAAATATTTTTTTCGAAAAAGACTCTTCAGTAAAGGACAAAGAGAAATGTATACAGAAAGCTTCCTGATGAAGAGGTTGCATTTGAACTAGTGTCTAAGAGATATAGATTTTGATCAGGTGGTGACTGATAGATTTTTGGCCAAGGAACTGAAATATATCATAAAATATCCCATGGTTTCTCAGGATGAAAGTGAAGAATACAAATGAAACAAGAGTTTTTAAATCCTTACATGTGGAACAGGAAACCAGAAGTCTTACCCCCTTTCAATCTTTCCACACAGATCTTTTTCTACCTTGACGCTATGCTACTTTCATAGCCATTTTTGTTTACCTAATTATTATTTATGTTACAATTAACTAGACTCTAAGTGTAATTCTGCTCATATTTGTACACACTATGCAGCCCTAGTTCTGACCCCATAAATTGATGCCTGACACCAGTCTTTCCAACATGTTATATCCATTCCTTAATTCTGGGTCTGATTATAGCAACTTGCTTTTCAACTGTCAAGAAAATATTCTTAATTTTTTTCATGTGCAATTTTTGTTTCCATTATCAAGACACTAAGCATGAATCTAAAACTTGTTGAGGACTGTTTCAGGTTGAACATTAAACTTTTGCTAGTATAGCATTAAAATCTTCCCCTGCTACTTATATTAAATGGTGATCATTGGTTTCTTTGCCTTTAATAGATCTTCATCAAACATTAAACAACTATTCCTAAAGAAGCTCTCAAACCGCTTTGTTTTGAGTCATTTATTTGTTGATCTTCATTCTTCCAGGTCAAATATGAAATAGAAGAATGTCAGGATACTTTTTTTTCTTCTTTTCCCAGTGTCTTGCAGTATATTTGTCTAACTTAGAGTTAGACTTTGAAGTTGCATGTTTTGGGGTTAAATTATCATCTATTTCCTCATTTTTGAAGATAGTACAAAGGTCCATGATTGGATAGCTGAGAGTATTGAAGAAGGTAAGGCCTATAAAATGCCTAGAAATGTCATACACATCAGCTAGAGGATGATATGTAAAATGGAAAACTGTAGAGTGCAAGGAACTAATATATCAAGAATTTTTTTTTACTTTTATTTATTTTTTTTTTATTTTTTAGAGAGAGAGCACAAGCAGAAAGAAGGGTAGAAGGAGAATTTCAAGAAGACTCCACATTCAGCATGGAGCCTGATGCAGGGCCCAATCCCACATCCCTGAGATCATGACCTGAGCTGAAATCAAGAGCCAGACGTTCAACTGACTGAGCCACCCAGGTGTCCCTACCAAGAATTGTTAATGGGAGTTCTGAAATAGTAGTGTGGAAATGATGTGTAGGGAAACACTTTTAAAAATGGTCTCAAGTTCATTTCATTTCTGTGGCTTCAAGATTTTCTTTTACCATTCAGATGAATCAACATAATGTAATCCTACCAAGAGATCTCAAAGAGTAACACAATGTCTTTCACTTTCATGATTCAGAATTCTTCAATGTCATCCTATTATTTTTGTGATAAACATTCTGCTGGAGTGCCATTAATCCTTTCTCTTTTTTAAATTTTTTTTAAGTTTATTTATTTTAAGAGAGAGAGAGACAGCATGAATCAAGGAGGGACAGAGAGAGAGGGGGACAGAGAATCCCAAGCAGCTTCCACACTGCCAGCACAGAGCCTGACCTGGGGCTCGAACTCATGAAACTGTGAGAATGTGATCTGAGTTGAAACCAAATGTCACTGACTGAGCCACCCAGGTGCCCCGCCATTAATCCTTTCTAACATTAAATTCCACTAAGACATCCAGAAACACCCTCTTTTATTCCTTTTTTTTCCCCCACCCAAATTGAGGACATTTGTGATGATTAATTTTATGTGTCATGACTGGGCCACAGGCTATTCACATATCTGTCAAACATTCCCTGGGTATTTCTTTGAGGGTGTTTTTGGATGGAATTAACATTTAATGAATAGACGAAAGCATATTTCCTTCCATACTATAATGGGCCATACCCACCAATCAGTTGAAGGTTAGAATAGAACAAAAAGACTGACCCACCTCCATGTTAAAAAAAAAAAAAAAATCCCCAGCAGACTTCCTTTGGCCTTCATCTGTACCACTGACTGTCCTAGGTCCCCAGGCTTTCACTCTTTGTGGTGAAATTATACCACTGCTTGTCTTTAGTCTTGAGCTTTCTGGCTCACAGTGTGGATTTAGACTTGCCAAATACCATAATTATGAAAAAAAAGCATTTAGCAAAATTTTATCTATGCTTATACATATCTGAATGTTGTGGTCTTTTTTTTTTTTTTTTTTTTTTTTTGGTCTCTGGAAAGACATGACTAATATAACCTCTTTAATTGCTATAGTGCAAAATAAATGTTCTTACAATAATTGTCATGTCTTGGCAACATTTGAACTGGTCAGTAGTCTTGAATTAGTCTAATTTAAACTTTACTGTCATTCTGTTCTTGGACATAAACCCTGATATTTTATCTTACTGTCTACTAGAATTTATATAAACACCATGCTTCCTAAATGTAGCAGATATGTTCTCAAAAAACAATGCACACTTAGAGAAACTTATTTCATCATACTATTATATTGGATTTCCATTGCTTAATTTATAAACATTATGCATTTACCTGAGCATTCTTTTTTCCTCTACAGTGCTCCCTTCTTCATGCGGGACATCCAAGACTCCCAGGGGATGCCTGAAACTACAGACAGTATCTAGGCCTATACATATATGTATATATGTACCTATACATATGTACCTATATGTACCTATATATGTATATATACTATGTTTTTTTTTCCAAAATAAACATACCTATGGTAAGTTTAATTTATAAAATGGGCACCTAGTAAGAGATTAACAATAACTACTAATAAAATAGAGCCATCATAATAGCAATGTACTGTAATAAAAGTTATGTGAATGTGGTCTCTCTCCCTCTCAATATATCTTATTATACTATAGTCACCTTTCTTGTACTTGTGATGTTGTGAGATGATAAAATGCCTACATAATGAGATGAAATAAGATGAATGACGTAGGCATTGTGAAGAGCGTTAGGCTACTTACGGCCTTCCAACCACATATCAGGAGAATAATCTGTGTCCAGACTGTGGTTGACTGACTGCAAGTAACTGTAGCTCCAGGAAGCAAAATGAGTAAAGGGCATTACCGTATGTGGTTTGTGGTTTCTGATACAACAATATATGACTCATTCCCTCAATTTTCCTTTTATATTTTGGATTATGCTTCCTATTTATATTCTTTTAATGGTTGCCCGTGATTTTTAAAACTTGTTAGACTTAACAAATGAAATGTTAATCAATATCATTCATCCAAGAAAATAAAACATTCTGGAAGTGTTTGCTTCTTATTACTGCCTTTTATCCTTGAACTTGCGCTTGGCACTTTTTTCATAGTTTCTCCACCTTCAAACCTCATAGGAAATTGGATATAATGAAGATAATGAATTAGAATCAACAATAATGCTAGTTATCACATGAGAGCACCAATTAGAGACACTTGAAATATTTCTTGAATCTTCATAAATTCCCATTGTGAGCAACATTATTAACCTAATTTAATAGACCAGGAAGAACTCGAAGAAATTCAATTGTTTCAAATCTTAGAAACATATAAGGGGCAAAGAACGAATTTGAATACTGGGCTCTATCACTAAATAGTACATATTCTTTCTTTAGCACCATGTTAATTATGCCTAAGTTTGTGATCAAGTTGAATGTAAAGTCTGAATATTTTCTAGCATGAGCATCACCCTGAATGTCGGTGCAAATATCCAGAAACTGGATATGTGCAGATTTTTGTCCTAATTTATGCTTAAATGCTTGTTTTTCTGTAACTTTAAGCATATATTTACATTCAGTCAAATTTTTAAAGAATTTGAATTGGTAAATATAAAGCAGATACCAAGGCAAAATATTAATAAAGAAAGAAATCTATGAAATGATTAATTAACAGCAAAAGTATGCATGTGAATAGAACTTATTTTCCCTACTAGAGAAAATATAATCCTTTTTCTGACAAGTGTACATTAGCTAAAGCATTTCAATTACAAATATCAAGTTGAAGTCTATTTAGTGTGGGTAATGATGTACATTGCACAAGTTTGATATTCATGTTTCTATCTGCACTACTGAATAATAAAATCACAGAACTTAGAGAATCCAAAAATCTCTGTGTATTAAATAAAGCATACTCCATGCAATTAGATAGCATAAAACCAATTTAATAGAGCAAAATTTACTTCAGCAACATGAAAAAAAAATTTTGAGAAGGTAAGTTCTTGTAACCTGGGACAAATAATTTTTTTTCTTTGTTTCTCCTGCTTAGCTTTTTCAAGGCCTTTAATAACCAGAGGCCATGTTTTAGAAATTTATTATTAACTAAAGGAATGCATTGCATGAGACAGGATATTGCTTAAAGAACCTTACAGCTTTTAAAGCTCACAAAACTAGCTTGAGTTTTGTTTTTTCTCTCCAACTCCCTGAAAACCCAATGCTCTTACATATAAAGAGATGATAAAAAAAGGAAAAACACAAAAAGAGAAAAAAAAAAAAACAAAAAACAGACCTCTTTCTCTTCATGCTTTCTCCCAGGAGAGGAAAGCATTTGTCAAAGCCACAGTTTTAAAGGCTTTTTATACTCATCAAAATTTTGATAACAATGGTGAAAGAAAAATAAAGTTACACATGTGACTGTTCTGAATCACAGAGTGCTCTGCAGATACCTGTGTAGAATTTTATAAATATTTGGTTCAAGGAAGGGCATGCCCACAGGCAAATTGATATTCAATAAACACAATTTGATTTTATTTGTTTTGTTAACAAACTTTTTTAGTTATTCTGACAAATGCTGGCCTTTGCTTATTTTCAACACCAAATTAGAATACTCTCCAATTTTCTATAGGTATTGTAGAAAATCGTACCTAAGTTAATGATTGCATAAATTTTTATGTATTCTCCTGCCTATAATTAACCTTTCCAATAGAGTTTCAAAATGTATAAGCAATATATTACTAAGATATAATATTCATTTTAGCTCTGACTTTTGCTTCTTTGTGAAATTTTGCATTTAATCCTAAATTATACCATGCTTCCAGATTTGAATATTACCAATAATTTACATAATTAATTAAAAAATGTTTTTCCAGACAGACGTGTTTTGCCAGATTACCAATTTATATAGAACTTAGGTTAAGGGTTTTTTGTTTGTTTGTTTTTATCATAGACACATTTTTTCACAGAATTACCTAGGTGTTGAAATAAGATGTTCTCAAGTGGAAATAACAGACTCTAAATTGAATCTATACATGTAAAAAAGAATATAACATCAAGTGTTGGGTCAAAAAAACACATTCAATGTTTTCTGATTTTTTTCATATGGGCCGGAGCATCACTGGAAGAGTCTCTAGATATATGCTGATTTGGGTAACTAATGGTTGAATTCAAACCATCCCACTAGGACATATCATAATCTATTGTTACAGTCTTAAAGTTCATTGCTTTGTGAAATATAAAATGATAATATGTGTGCGTAACTAAGAAGCCTCCACTTAAACATATACCAGTAAAGATAATGACGATAGAAACAGTTTATTAGGTGTAGAAAAATGGATTTAGAAATTGTCTCTTCATTATATACCTTACTAAGCATTCTTC
Source organism: Panthera onca (assembly GCF_046562875.1). Lineage (NCBI taxonomy): Eukaryota > Metazoa > Chordata > Mammalia > Carnivora > Felidae > Panthera > Panthera onca. The sequence continues at coordinate 27,111,715 of NC_138342.1, read as the reverse complement.
TTATGCTACAGGTTTCCTACGGTATATATATGAACATCTACAACCACTGACTGAAAAACCACATTGTTTGTGACTTTGTGGTTGTGATGTCCATTGGCATCCCCTTGTGAGGTTAACTAGTCAGCTGAATGTCAAGCCTTACCAATTATCAGCCCGAAGAATAAGTATAATGACATATCAGCACATAGCCTTTCATCACAAGTGACACAATGATTTGAATGGCTCCAAGGTACACCTTACTTTTTAAAATATTCTGCATATATTTTTAAAGAAGTCACCAGTATAAATCCCTGTGGTGTATCCTTTGGCAACAGACCAAGAAACAACTTTAAGTATTGAAACACTGAGAGATGTTGACAGGGTCACTTCAAAGAGCTCAAGGGATTAAAAAAAAAAATGATATGGTAACTTTTCTTCTAGGTTCTAAAAACATGTTAAAAATAAAATGTACTGGCCTATTTTGTAATGCTTATTTTGTAGATAGAACCCAATGGCACAAAGTAGAATCTAAATAACTTCACATTACTCATCGCATGAAGTCCTTACTGTAGACTGAAACATTATTTTACAAGACTTTTGTAAGACTGTCTTAATAGGAAAATCAACTTATAAGGAAATGTTTTTTTAAGCACATCCTGCAAGCATTCTAGAATTATTCTATGGGTACTTCGTAAATCACAGACATTATTTGGATTCTGGAAGCATGACCATAGAAATAGATCTCTTATTGTCATGGAACTTCTAGAACTAGTAGAAATACACACACACACACACACACACACACACACACATATGTGTATATATATATATATATATATATATAGTAAATGTCAAACCAAATATACAATTACAAACTGTGCCAAGTGGAACTGAGGATTCTGTGGAGGTGAAGGATACCAGGTAGAAAGCTGGTATATGAGATGAGTTGTGAAGGTCCTTTGGGATATGAAAGTTAGGATGCAACATTACAAAGAGGATGAGCCAGAACACGCGTGTGTGCTTCTGTGCGGCGTGCGGATGTCGTACCTCCGGGCAGGAGGAACATCCTCCTCAAGCCTAAAAGTAGGAAATTCTTGGTGTGTTTGAGGAGCTGAATGGAGGCCGACAAGCATGCAAAGTGAAGGAATAAGAGAGGCAAGATAATGTTATTATTTTTGCATAAAGAAGCCAATTATCTTTACAAAATATCTTTAAAATCATAAAAAAAAAATATTTTGAAATTTACCCACGCCCGGTGCTCTTTATTTCTTTGTGTAGATCCAGATTTCTACCTGGAGTTATTTTCCTTCTTCCTGAAGGACTTCCTTTAACAACAGCACATAAGTGAGAAGAAGACAAGTAGAAATACAGTACTGTCAGATTCAAACATTATACCTGGAGCGCTGTAATATTACTTAAAGAAAGATAGTGATAAGTGAAAAACGTACACTAGAAAATCTAAGGCAATTACAGATTTAGAACGCACATTAATATAGCTAATAAACAAGGATATGCAATGGAATCATAAAAATTACTCAGTTAATTGGAAAGAAGGTATGATGCAAAGGACAAAATAATGCAGGGTATCAGTCTTAATAATTTGGATTTTATTCTAAGTGAGATAGAAAGGCCCCAAATACTTTTCAGCAAAAAGGTAATAAAATGATTTACTCTACCAAAAATAATGCAGTAAGAAAGTAGAAAGAAAGGAAAGAAAAAAAGCACTGGTGCCTGCCTGAAAAAAAATAGTCTTTGGTGGCTGCCCAGAGACTAGATTATTAGAGGCAATTTGAATTGGGGAGCTATGTTAGCAGGCTGCTATTGTAATAAATAGAGTAGGGGAGAATGTCTCCACTAACAACTCGGCTAACATAATAAATGTAACAGGCTCTTTCTGTGTCTGCACATTTTCCTGCAAAATTAAAGAATAATTTGATTCAGAATATTCTCAGACTAGTAGAGCTGCTCCAGGGCATGTACAGACTTCTTTCCTACAGATTTGAGCTGAGAACATTTACTTTCCACACAAATTGCAGTAAAAATTCCTACCATATCGGTTAGGTATCTGAGGCTGAAGGTCTTCTCCCCTCTGTTAAAAGAATCAGCTATTTTAGCATGTATAATATTTTCATTTTAATTAATGGAAAATAAAATGACAAACTTTAGTGAGCTATTATCTCAAGGTGACTTTCAACATACAGTCTGTTATAAATTTGAATTTGATCACAGTTTCAGACTTCTTTTTTCAGGGCTTGGCAAAGTAGTAAGGACTGAATTTAATCTCCTGCTTCACACATATCAACAAATGGGCAAAAATATGAAAAAGTAGATTCAGACATTGTATAATAGGCAATGACTGAAGGAATGGAAACAAACAAGGTGAGCCACACAGTTTCCCTGTTACTGCCTAGAGAGTTTCCAGGTGGCAGAACAGGGAGGGGTAATCCTAAAAGAACCCAGAAGTCTCCATGAATTGAGAAGACAAAGGGAAGTGACGGAAAGGAGACATTCAGGTGGCCAGGCACTCAGAATTCACAGAGCAGATCTCTGTCAGCTGTGAGAAGAGGAGAGCAGAGACTTGCACAGAGAGCAAGCTCAGGAGATCTACAGGGCATTCCCTTCTAGACTCCAAGTGAGTACTGGGGAGCAAGATCTGTGAATACGCCTGCTCAAGGCAGGGGAGGGAGTGAGGAGAGTATACAATAGACACCAGCACTCACAGGGCTGGAAGCAGTCTGTGTTCCCTCCTAGCAGGGGAAGAAAAATCTTGTAATAAATGCATGGGATATTAGATAGAGTATTCAGAAATCCATGGCCTCATTAACAGTCAAAACATTAATCCCAAACTAAAGATGTCTCTTGCCCTGCCTATGCAGGGAGCAAAAGTAAGTCCTTGAAAGGATTATGTTACTTCTACATAATTAACCTGTGTTCCAAAACAAAGTTCAAACATACTTAAAAAAGAAAAAAAAAAAAAAAAAACACACACACACACTCAGATATCCAACATTCAAAATCATAAATTTTAGAATGTATTTGACATTTTTAGATGTCAAATATTCACTTAAAATGTGATGATCAACATCCTCAGCTGTTTTTTTATTCATATATTATATATCCCTCTCTACTGTGACATACTATTGTATGTTCTTTTCATGTTTCCTTAATTTATCAGTGAAACTTGCACTGTCTCAACAGTACAGGTATATCATATGTTTCTAATGTGAAGCTTCTTTATTTTGTTTATTTTGTTTTGTTTGGAGACTTTCTAAAATTTACTCAATTTTCCCTACAATTTCCTAACTATAGATTTTTCTTCCAAGGTAATAGATTAAGTTCATATTAGATCAAATTTCCCATATATAACCATTGTAAGTTCTGAACTAATCACAAAACAACAATAGCAACAACAAAAACCACAGTCACCTGGAAGCATTAGAGAGTGAACAAAAAGTGGGCAGGTGACAGAAATGGGAAGGCTAAAACTGTGATAGAAAATCATTATTATATAGATGCTAGAAAGTAGGTGGGTATCTTTGATATATGGAAGCCAAAAACATGGAGCCTGGCGTCTATGCATAAACTGTGCAATTTTTTGGCTCTCTCTGAGCCATACATGTGCAGGACAGTTATTAAAAAAATGCACTAGGTTGGAGATGCACTCAAAAGAGAATATGCAGTGTGTGTTTAATCACATAAGTTGTCTGCTATTAAACAAAATGGTTAGGACTCTTCTAAGGAATATAACAGAATCTACTCTGTAACATTCAAAATGTTCAAGGTACAAGACAAAGGTACCCAGCTTATCAAGAATCAGGAATATTTAACCCATCCTCACAAGAAAAGCTGAAGAATGGGGTTAAAGCCAAAGATGACCCAGATATTGATATTAGGAAAAAAAAGATTTTATAGCAACTCCTGTAACTACACTTAATGCAGTAAGGAAAAAAAATAGAGACAAGAAGTTGAGAAAAAGATGATAAAAAGTTGATAAAAAGAAGCTATTCGTATACCCAAATGGTAAAATCTAGAATTAAAAAATGGAATCTCTCAAATTTCCTTCTTGTAAGTTAATAAAGAACTGTGAAAGCAAATATTGAATCAGCTTGTTTTCTATCCATAGGTTACTTATACCTCAAGATATATCAAAGGAGTCTAAATATAAAGTTACTTTTAAGTAATCTTCTAAACAAGAAGAGATATAACTAAGTATATGTTATAGAAGTTCCATAGCGAGCTAGAAGAATTTTCATTACAAATACTCTACTTTTTGAAAGAGCTATGTTATTTGGCAATAATAAGGACTGTATCTTCCTTTATTATAGTACTTTTTGAGTGCCAAATGTTGTCTTGTTTAGGTGTAAGTGGATAAATATTTTCAATCTGCCCAGAGTGATTTATAGGGTAATATTCATATAGTAATCACTCAACTAATGATGAATGAATGAATTCATGAATGAATAAGTGACTGAATAATTCTGTCTGGTACTAAGAGGAGTGTAAAATACAAAAATAAAATCTATGGTTTAAAATTGATAAAAGCATAAAATTGATAGAAGCATAAAAATTGAAAACAGAAATAAATGAATTGATTTTTCTGTCACTCTACTGGGAAACAAGTTATATAAATGAAATAACTTGTTAAGTATGTTATTAAACAAAATGAAAGGGAAATTCATAGTGACATAAAGCTATAATGTTCAGTATGTTAATAAATATTATTTTATAATGTCAAAATAAGGTGCTTTAAAGTGCCAGATAAAATTTCTTAAAATCAGCTTCTCTCTGCCTGTAGGAAAAGGTTTGTAAATTTAGACATAGAATGATAGTAAAGTAAATCTGAAATTAATGAAAATATTCTCATTTTCAAAAATTCATATATAAGGACATGAATCACAATAAAGTCTTTACTGAAAATACTGCAAATGATTAAAAGTGCTTTTTAAATGACAAGAAAATATCAAAATTCAGTGAAATATATTTGTTCATTTCTTTCAAAATTTAACTCTTTCTGTTCAACTGAGGCATTATTTTCTGAAAATCTCAATAACTTGTCATAAATATACTAAATGCAAGCCCAGTTAATTTTGGGCTTTGGGTAGTTAAACTGCAATAGCTAATGAAATGCTAATCCCAAAGTTTTATCAGGCCAATTTCCATGTAACTCCCTGGTTTGAAAAATTGGCATTTTAATACCTCACCGTAGGAAAAAGTTATATAACCAGGATTAAAGAACGGTCATTTTAACTATTCAGTTTTGGACTTAATCTCTTTATATAATACTTCTTTTTTTTATTGATAGACATTTATTTGCTAAAGAATTTTTCAGCAATTACTACATGTTGAGCATTATTCTTGGGTTAGATGACAAAAATAGTCTTTGACCTCAAGTATCATACACTGTGATAAGAGAAGAGAATGATAAAGAGAAAACAAGATAGATGATGATAGATAGATAGATAGATAGATAGATAGATAATAGATAGATAGATGATAGATGATAGATAGATATGCATAGAAATATACAAAGATAGATACACATACATATATGTGTATATATATATAGATACATAGATAGATCTATATATATAATATATATATATATATAGAGAGAGAGAGAGAGAGAGAGAGAGAGATTATATATATGTCATCAGATGGTAACACATATTCTGGAGGAAAATCAAGCTTAGAAGGAAATAATTTATTTGTTGGAATGTGTATTGGGCACAACCTTGTATGCCTTCTTAGACATCATTCTGTTTTCATTTTTCTTAGTCTATATCTTACGTGCTTAAGTGGTCCTGCCACTTTTGGGATTGCCTGAAATACCCACTATGAGATAAAGGATTTCTGAGAGGCCACTCAGGGGCCAGAGATGATATACAAAAATATGGTTGAGACAGCTGTCGTGGGGTGAAACCTGACCAACTTTGAAGATAATCCCTCCTCCTTTCTCTCTTTAAAAATGGATTTCTTCCTTGCAACTTTTCATGAAAAATGCCTTGTGAATACACTTCAGGGCAACTTGTTGTCTCTTAACTCCCTGCAGTGAATGTGATAAGGAACAATATCTCATTACTTTCTTTCCCTTGTTCCTGTATTACCCATGATTTCTTACCCAAACTCCCCTAGGCTTAGAGCTCCCAAGTAAAGTGTTGGCATTTTAATCACTGCTGCAGGCTCTGCTTTGTAGAAATTGCTACTCCAAATATGAATAGGGAACAGCATCACCTAGGAATTTGTTACAAATGCAGAATCTTCGGCCTCACCACATACCCCTATAGTAGAATCTGCAGTTTTATGTGATCTTCAGCTAATATGTATGACAAGTTTGTGAGACACATGCTGCTCTACATAATTTTGTGGCACTAATCCCCAGTGAGATAAGTACAGATTGGAATTATAAGTATTTGGAAACTTTTTTTTTTTTTAAGTAAGTTTCACACCCAGCACAGAGCCCAATGTGGAGCTTGAACTCACAACCTTGAGATAATGACCCTGAGATCAAGAGTCTGGCGCTAACCAACTGAGTCACCCAGGAGCCCCTACTTGGAAACGTTTTTAGCAATTTTATCGTACTATGAAATTTTTGTTGTGTTTTACAAATATATCGTTCTCCAAAGGATGTAGATAATTCATGAAGCACTGTTGTAGAAGACCCAAGATAATAATCAATTTCAATGTTAAATAAGGTGTTTTAAAAAACCGCTCTGCCTCACAGGATATATCCAGAGACTTAAGCCTGCTCAAATATTTGTAAAATTTTAACATGAAACAGTAAAGACCAATGAATGTATTTGTTCTAGATATCTTCACTTCCCATGATGCCTCATGAGTTTAGTTATAAAAATCAGGAAACAGGCACAGTATAATAAAATCCAGAGATCAATGTCTTAAAATAATTTTAGACAACATTTTTGAATTGAAGACATAATGCTTTGATATCACTTCACAATATATACATATATCAAGTCATTATGTTGCACATCTTAAACATATATAATGTTATATGTCAATCATAGTTCAATGAAATAGGAAAATTAAAATGAGATACAATTAAAGACAATGTCTTTAAAGAATTTCAGGTCATGATCTCACAGTGGTGAGATCCAACTCCAAGTTGGGCTCCATGCTGGCAGCATGGAACCCGCTTAGGATTTTCTCTCTCCCTCTCTCTCTGTCCCTCCCTCACTCATGCTCTCTTTCAAAATAAAAATAAATAAATAAAATAAAGTAAAAGCAGTGTACTACTTATAGCTGCATAGTGCCCAACTGAGAGATTAGCCAAATATTTCTCCTGGTATTGTGGGCCTTATATAATAATTATAATAACAGAAAATGGAAAATAGGTTTCACTCACTGCATTCCACTGAGATTGATTCATTCAGCAAGTTTTATATTTGGAGCACTAAAAGAATTACAAGTGTCTGATAAGTAGATAGAATAAGTGTTGGTAACATTCTATCTTCTTACAGGATTTTTCTTGATTATTCTTCTTACAGGAAAATACATCATGAGAAAGCATGTTTTCCATAAATGTGCATATTCACCATCTATGTATTCAGAACATTCAGGGTATAGGAAATTGAATACGAAGGCATTTTCTGACTAATGATGAAATCATGCATATCATCCATGTGTAATTAATTTCAAAAAATTAGAGACAACACAATATACGTTGTCTTAAGATCTACTTAAAATCTGAAAGTAAAGTGTATATAGTCTCAGATGAGTTGGAAGGCATTTTAAATCCTTCTCATGCCTTATCATAACCAACCTTCTTGTCCATTATCAATGAACGATAGTGTGCGGAAAATGTCTGGCTAATGGGGATATATTGCTGTTTAAAACAGAGAAAAATATGTTTAGCAGAATATCATTGAGTTCTATTTAGTTGACAGCCATGTGGCTAATCCCCTAAGGACCAAGTCTCAGCATAATAGATGATAATCATTAATGCGCTTATTGTTTTAATGGTCATATACCTTCATATCTGCATTGATGGTAGTTGTCCAGTAATCAGAGAATCCTCTACTTTTCAAAATTTCTTCCTTTCTTCTTATACCTCTTAAACAAAGAGAGTCAATATTTAAACTAAAATTTCTTTGTAAAAGCTATAAGCCAAAATGAGATCCTACATTACTACTTAGTTTTGGTTGTACATAGAAAGTAAAGAGTATAATGGCAGAAATCTGGTTCATTTCCAAAAACGCAAACATGAGTCCTGGTAATAAAGTTATTTGTGATTTTGTTTCTCTGGAGTTTAAATTCAGGCATGCCTCTTGTTATCACGCTTTACTTTATTGCACTTCATTTTGGTAATTCTTGCAATATTTCAAACTTTTGAGTGTAATGGCTTTGATGGGTTTAAGGCTTCAGTGGAGGAAATGACTGCAGATGTGGAAACATCAAGAGAACTGGAATCAGAAGTGGAGCCAGAAGGATGATAAAGTGGAGCCATCTCATGATAAAGTTTCTATGGATGAGGAGGTGCTTCTCGAGGCTGAGCAAAGAGAGTGGTTTCTTGAGATGGGAACTACTCCTGGTAAAGATGCTGTGAAGATGGTTGAAATGACAACAAATGATTGAAAAGACTGCATAAGCTTAGTTGATAAAGTAGTAGCAGGTTTTGAGAGGATTGACTCTAAATTTGAAAGAAGATCTACTGTGAGTATAATGCTATCAAACAGCATCCCATGCTGTTTAAAATATATATATATATTATATATATATAAAGGAATATATATATTATATATATAAAGGAATATATATTTATATATAAATGTAATATTTATAAATATTTATATTTATAAATATTTATATTTATAAATATTTATAAATATATAAATATTTATATTATAAATATATATTTATAATATATATAAATATATAATATTTATAAATATATATATATATATATATATATATTAAAGGAAGAGTCAATAGGTGTGGCAATAGGTGTTATTTTTTTTAAGAAATGGCTCCAGAAACCCCAGCCTTCAGCAATCATGACCCTGATCACTCAGGAGCCATCAACATGGAGGCAAAGGCCTTCATCAGCAAAAATGTTTACACTCACTGAAAGCTCCGATGATGGTTAGCACGCTTAACAATAAAGGAGTTTTCAATTAAGGTATTTACATTGTTTTTTAGAGATAATGCTGTTGCACACTTAATAGACCGCAGAATAATGTACATATAACTTTTGTATGCATGAAACCAAAAAATTAATCCGACTACCATTGTTGCAATATTTGGTTTGTTGAAGTGGTGTAGAACCCAATCCACAATATCTCTGAGGTTTGCCTATAAATATTAAATGGCAATTAGTTCTCAAGATATAAAATTTAAAAGGAAGTAAAATGTTTAAGAGCACTGAAAAATATATAAATTATTTTGTTGTTCAAACACAATGTCCTTAATATAACAACATATATGAATAGTAGCCAACTTGCACCATAGGATTTATTATACAGCCCCACATTTCAGATTCATGATGTCATACATTACACAATTATTTTAATTTTGGAAGTTTAAGAAAATGTAATTTAGAGAAAAAAAGTATTTAAGGGTGATTGATAGGAGCATTGTCCTATAAAACACTGGAGAAATTGCATAAAATTCAAGGTAGATTCATTAGCCTGTAAATTTAAGGGACTAATATCATCACATAAAGTGAAAAATTGCAGAGAGGCTGGATAGTTGAATTTTTTAATTTTTATTTCTGTGCCTCTTATTTAGACCAACACGAGGAAAAGGGAATTCCTTGAAAATAAAATAATGTTTGTATATGCATTTATGAATATAAATATTATAAAATATATGATATAATGTATAGTTAAATATAACCCTTCATGTGTATGCATACGTGTGTGTGTGTGTGTGTGTGTGTGTGTGTGTGTGTGTGCGTGCATGCCTGATATTCAGGGGATAGTGCAGTCCAGTGAAGAGTGCGAAAGACTGGTGACTATAGTTTGATTAGGAAGAGCTTTGTCAACAAAGTAAAGAGTTTCATCAAAAAAGTAAAATAGATTTCTTTTGTAAGCTTTTTATAGTTTTCAGCATACAGATCTTTTGCCTCTTTGGTTAGGTTTATTTCTAGGTATCCTATGGTTTTTGGTACAATTGTAAATCGGACTGGTTCCTTGATTTCTCTTCCTGCTGCTTCATTATTGGTGATTTCTATACATTGATTTTATATCCCGTGACTTTGCTGAATTCATGTCTCAGTTCTCGCAGTTTTTTGGTGGAGACTACCAGGTTTTCCACATAGAGTATCATGTCATCTGCAAAGAGTAAATGTTTGAATTCTTCCTTGCTAATCTGTATGTCTCTTATTTTGTTATTGTCGTCTGATTGCTGATGTTAGGGCTTCCAGTACTAAGTTAAACAACAGTGGTGAGAGTGGACATCCGTGTTATCCTCCTGACCTTAGGGGGAAAGCTCTGTTTTTCCCTGTTGAGGATAATATTAGCTGTGGGTCTTTTGTATATGGCCTTTATGATGTTGACACATGTTCTTTCTATCCGTACTTTGTTGAAGGTTTTTATCAATAAAGGATGCTGTATTTTGTCAAATGCTTTTCCTGCGTCTATTGAGAGGATCATATGGCTCGTATCCTTTCTTTTATTAACGTGATGTATCACATTGATTGACTTGCAAATATTGAACCAGCCCTGCAGGCCAGAAATAAATCCCACTTGATCATGGTGAAGAGTTCTTTTAGTGTACTGCCGAATTCGACTTGCTAATATCTTGTTGAGAATTTTTGCATCCAGGTTGATCAGGGATACTGGCCTGTAATCATCCTTTTTAGTGGGGTCTTTGTCTGGTTTTGGAATCAAGGTAATGCTTGTTTCCTGCCCATAGATCATAAGAAATATCCTTTCAAGTGAAAAGAGTCACATAAAAAGTCACATCCTGTGTGATTCCCTTTATATGAAACATTCAGAACAAAAGAAGCCATAGACTGAAAACAAATTGGTGGTTCAGGGGCTGAGTGTTGGGAAAACGATGAGTAACAGCTTAATGAGTACGTGGTTTCCTTTTGATATGATCAAAATATTTTAGAACAATGTAGAGGGGTAGTTGCACAATATTGTGAATTCACTAGATGCCACTGAGTTGTTCACGTCAAAACGGTTAATTTGGGTGGGTGAAGGGAGTCAAAGGTATAAACTTCCAGTTATAAAATAAATAAGTTATGGGCATATAAAGTACAGCATGGTGGCTACGGTTAATAGCAATAATACTGTATTGTCTATTTGAAAGCTGGGTGAGAGATTATGTCTTAAAAGTTCTCATCATAAAAATAAATTCTGTAACTTATGTATGGTGACAGATTTTAACTAGACTTATTTTGGTGATCATTTTGCAATACAGTTGACACTTGAACAATGCAAGGGGTAGGGGCATCGATCCCCTATGCAATTGAAAATCCACTATAACTTTGACTTCCCCCAAATGTAACTACTATTAGCTTACTGTACACTGCAAACCTTACCAGTAATATAAACAGTTGATTAACACATATTTTATATGTTATATGTATCATATACTGTATTCTTACAATAAATTAAGGTAGATAAAATAGAATGTTATTGAAAAAATCATAAGGAGAGAAAATACATTTATAGTACTGTACTGCATTTATTGAAAAAATCTGCATGTAAGTGGACTGACACAATTCAAACCCATGTTGCTCAAGGGTGAACTATGCTGAAACTAATTTAATGTTGTATGTCAATTATATCTTAATAAAGCAATAAAATAGGGGCATCTGGGTGGCTCAGTCGGTTGAGCATCCAACTTCGGTTCAGGTCATGATATCACAGTTTGTGAGTTCGAGCCCCACATCGGGCTCTGTGCTGACAGCTCGGAGCCTGGAACCTACTTTGGATTCTGTGTCTCCCCCTCTCTCTACCCCTCCCCTGCTCATGCTCTGTGTCCCTCTGTCTCTCAATAATAAATCAACATTTAAAAAATTTTTTTAAAAAGAAATAAGATAAAATCATTAATTTTATGTTTGGTGAATTCAATCTCATTTAAAACTAATTATTTTTTGAGATACTTAGAGTAATTGCTATAAACAAAATCGCAGAGGATGGTCAATAGGCACACGAAAAGATGTTCAAAATCATGAATCATCAGAGAATGCAAATCAAAACCACAATGAGATGTTGCCTCACACTTGCCAGATTGGCTATTAACAAAAAGACAAAAAAAAAAATAGCAAGTGTTGGCAAGGATGTGGAGAAAAGGAAACACTTTTACACTGTTGCTAGAAATGTAAATTGATGAAACCACTATGAAAAATAGTATGGAAGTTCCTCAAAAAATTAAAATTTGAAATACCATATGATCCAGCAATTTCACTCATAAGTATTTATCTGAAGAACATGAAAACACCAGTTTGAAGACATATATGTACTTGTATGTTAATTGCAGCATTATTCACAATAGTCAAGATACAGAAACAACTTAAATGTCCATAGATAGATATAAATGGATAAAAAGCATGTGATGTGTGTGTAAACACACACACACACACACACACACACACACACGAATATTACTTAGCCATAAAAAATGAAATCTTGCCTTTTCTGACAACATGGACTGAGAGAGTATTATGCTAAGTGAAATAAGTATTAGAAAAAAGACAAATATGGCATGATTTCACTTATATGTGGAATCTAAAAAACAAAGGAAAAAACAAAACAAAGCAGAAACAGGCTCATTGATGCAGTAACCTTGGTTACCAGAGGGATGGGGTTGGGGCCTAGCGAAATAGGAGAAGGGAGTTAAGAAGTACAAACATCTCGTTATAAAATACATAAGTCATGGGATGTAATTAACATACAGCCTAGGGAATATGGTCAATAATATCGTAGTAACTTTGTATGGTGACAAATGGTAACGAGACTTATCGTGGGGATTATTTCACAATATATACAAATATTGAATCATTATTTGTATACTTGAAACTAAAAAGATATTGTTTGCCAATTATACTTCAAAATATAGCAGTGGAGAGACATTCTAACACATCTCTCCATTTTTGACAGACCGTTTAGACAAAATACATTAATCTAATATACTTGATTTGATCAAAAGTAGTTGATGTACATTCTTCCTTAAAAATTGGAAAATGTGGTGCACCTGGCTGGTTCAGTCAGAAGAGCATGTGACTCTTGATCTCAGAGTCATGAGTTCAAGCCTCACTCTGAGTATAGAGATTACTTAAATAAATAAAATTTGAAAAAAATTGGAAAATAATCCTCTTATTCAAGGTGTCACTGTAGCTTAGGTAGATAGCTAGGTAGATGTTAGATAGATGATGGATGGATAGATAGATAGATGATAGATGGATAGATATGATAGGCAAATAGATATAGATTCACAGAGGTTTTCAACAAATTCTTCATAATAGTTTGTGTAGTAAAACAACTATCAACTGTAAAATAAAAACAAACAAACAAACAAAAAAGACTTAAAGTAAAAACTCATACTCCTGTGGGGCCAAAGAGAAAATCAAAACTTCAGTTGAAGAATAGTTAAGAAAAAAAAGTGACGAAAGTGGCATATGTTAATTGACATTCATGTTTTGAACTTCTAAAATAAAGCCGTCTATTCTAATTTTTACCTTTTGCCAGAAATATCACATGTAAAACTCACTGCACTCTATTAGGTGAATAATTCATTGTTGGGTTTTTAGTATCAATGCTGTTAATTAACATCATGATTGAAACATTTTTTAGGACTTGAGATATCTCCACTGGACCCAAATTACTATACGGAGCAGAGTGATGTTTATGATCAAAACCATAAGGATGAAGAAATGTGTACAGTAAAAATGTATAGAATGAGGAAAAAAACAAAAGAATATCAACAACTTAAAGAACGGACGGAGGAGGAGCCTGAGAAGTAGATTCAGAAGAGTCAGAGCAGATGACAATCACAGTCTTATTTCTGCCATATTAAATACAGATCATACCTCGTGAATACTGAACTGTGCAGGTAAAGCCAAGTACATTAATTAAAATGACTACCTGTCGGTAAATCAAGAGAGAATCGGTGACTCTCGCCAGCAAAGTTTCACTGCTATGGCAGAGAAAGCGGCAAAATTGCAGTGGATTAAGAATGAAAAAAAAAAAAAAAAAAACCAATAAAGAGAGAGTGGCTTTAAGTTACATTTCAAGAGGATCGCCTTCAAAAAGGAAGGAAAGAGATAGCATATAAATTAGAGAAGATACAGGTTCAAGGAAGGATTTTTGTTAGACTTCTTATTGTTTATTGGTTGTTTGGGTTTGTTTTTAATTAAGTTCACTTAAGCATTTGTAGTGATTTAGAAGATCTGGTAGAGATAAAGACATTCTTTAGTAGCCCAGAGAAGGCATAATGGATGGGAATATTGATCTGTGTCTATAGCAGGAAGAAAAACTGCACTTGAAAGGGGGGAAATTTGCATCGGAAAGATCAAAAGGATGCTGTCATATTATTTACCTGACTTGTCAAGGGGCTACAGTAAATTTGTAATTAATGTATAAATATTTTCTTTAATGTAATGCCAAGCTCAACAAAAGCAAACTACTGTTTCTCTGTTTTAGGGACAGTAAACAAACGCTAAGTACACATTTTTTTTCCCAGAAAATTTCTGGAATTCCCAAATTTGGAAAGGGTTGTCATGAATCAACACTCTTCCTTCACAGATTCCATAAACATAAGATTAAAATAGTGGTTTGGGGGAGAGCGTAGTATTTAGCAGCTAGAGGGTTCAGCCAGTAAAAACCTGAGTTTTGTTCTTTTAACTAGAATTTACTATTTCTGTTGACATGGACTGTTTATGAACTATGTCTCTGTCTCTCATTTTTCCAACTCCACGGTGTGTATTTGAAGCACAGGAACCTCCTTTATTTGCTTGCTCACTACATGTCATGCCCTAGCATCACTGACTTGAGTACCAAGTAATAGTCAATGTTGTTACTCTAAATGTTACAGCCTTTAGAGTATCTGCTACAATTGAATAGTCACCCAAAGAATAAAACAAGCATACAATGCTTATAATATGGTACCTACAGTCTCACATGGGAGACCTTCTAAAGTCAGTGAGCAGAGTCTCGCCTTCATTACTGACTCACAGCTGTGATTCCTCCCAAAGAAAATAAAATTGATGGAATGATTTTTGTCTATTCCATTTTAAGTGATTTTTTTTTTTTAGTCAGCACCGAGGAGGAGGAAAAAGCCATGTTAAAGAGAAAGCTGTTTTAGCAGATATTATACTCTTGAATATTAGATAAATTTGAGATAGAAATTTAATTAAACTCTCCCTAGCCTCATCAGATTAAGTGTTGAAAGCCGGCTTATTTATTGGGAAGGCCCAATAAATTAATAAATTAATCCTGCTTTTCTGGATTAATCTCAATCATTTTCATTAGTGAAATCTTTAATCTGTTCTTCATTACAAATGGACGGGGAGAGATTCACATCTATTGGATCTGAGATATAATCTTAAACTGCTTGGTAAATTATTTAGGCACAAGCATATTAGAAAATTTAAAGACCCAGAGTCCTAGACAATAATAAATCTGCTTCGATTTAACAATTTTTATAATATTCTGCGTAATATGATAGCATCTGGAGGAAGAGTGGGTATATTTTCTGGTACTGTGTCTTGCCAAGCCTATAAATTTATACATATTTTATAAATCATATATAAGGATTACTTTTCCAAAATTAACTAAATTAGGGAAATTTTTTATATGTATATTTTTAAATTTTACTTAGAGTTCAGATATTGTTGAGCTCTTTTATTTAACTTTCCCACTGAGGAAATTATCTAATGTCCCTAATTTTTTTTTCCAAATCCTAAATTGCAATACACTATAGAATGCATCTTGCATTGATCCCTCTTGAAAGAAGTATTTGTTACATAATAAATTTTCCAGAGGTTTATGCAGCCTACTGAAAGTGATTATTACAGCAGCTTCCATGGCTGAAGCCAGACACTTTTCCCTCAGAAGAGTTAAGTATAAAAGATTCTGAATTAAGTATGGAATCAAGGATCTTGTATTTGGGTCTTTTTATTGTGTGTTTTCTTTGTTTTGTTTTGTGTGATTTGGGGAAGGCACTTACCTTCTCTAAGTTCAGATTTATCATTTTCAAATGAATACAAAAGATGCTTTTTTTTATAGAAGTGTTGCAAAGTTTCAATAATTATGGAAGAAAATGGTTCAAAACTCTTAAAAATGAAGCCTTGTATGAATATCCCTGAGATAATTGTCATAATTTTACTTGATGTATTTTGAACAGCACATATATTAACAGATGTCTGACCAGGAACATTACTTCAGTTTCTAAAAAGTGTCTGATACATACAAACTGATAAGACACTACTACAAAAATCTTACATTGGGGGGGGGGGCGGGCCCTGGGGCCTCAGTTGGTTGAGCATCGGACTTCAGCTCAGGTCATGATGTCGTGGTTCGTGGGTTCAAGCCCTGGGTAGGGCTCTGTGCTGCCAGCTCAGAACCTGGAGCCTGCTTGAGATTCTGTGTCTCCCTCTCTCTCTCTCTCTGCCCCTCCCCTGCTTGTTCTCTCTCTCTCCCTCTGTCTCTCTCTCTCTCTTTCTCAAAAATAAACATTTTTTAAAAATCTTACAATAGTCATTAGTTATTTGATTGACTTAACTCATTTTATAAATCAAAGACATGTAAAAACACAACCAACTACAAGATACCGAAAAACCTAATTTATTTATTTACGTAGACCTGAGTTTTTCATGAATGTCTAAGAGAGCTTAAAAAAAGAATCCTATTTTCCCTTTAATTTCATTGTATCCCACCACACTGTGTCAAATGTGTCCTCTTTTTCTTTCTTTTGTCACCCTCTCTCTGCTGTTCCACATGCTATCTGTGCAACTTCGGGCAAGTGAGTTTTTTGTGTGTGTTTCACTAACCTCATTTATGAAACAGGGATAGTAATTTTACTTCCTAGAGTTTTTTCAGAAATATGTTAGCATATAAAAGCAGTTAGGACAACATCTGGTGAGAATGAGTTCTTAATAATTTTTGGATAAATATCTGAAAACTTTTGTATTGCATTTAATATGTTTTAGCACCGTCATGCTAATTATATGAAAGAAATCACTTCATTTCTTAGAGATATAAGAGAAATGTTTTTCTTTTCAAAACATGTATATATGTGCCTTACTCTGGCAAGATGTTTAATTCTATTTCCTAAGGCAATTATCACATTTTTTATGTACCTTACTGTATATGCTACTCATTTGCCAATAATACATTATTCTGTGTCCAGAGCAGTACAAATAGCAGAATATTCATGTAGGAGATGATTTATCCAAATTCTATCCCCATTTACCCTAGTGCTTAGTACAATTATCTTCAACATAGTAGATTCTAAAATCTAAAAGCAATAAGCAACTTATAGAAGTTTACTTATATCTCTCTCTCTCTCTCTTAGTTACTAATAATATCAATTCTGGCTCTTCTGTATTAGTATGACCTAATCCATGGTCAAAGACTTAAGAAATCAAAGATTTTGGCTTTCTCCTTTATCTATCATGAGAATTTACAGTCCCCATAGCCTGGGTATGTACCAACTCATTATATGATTTTGAGCAATATATCATGCAAAGATTGAGAACACCAACTTCCCAACACATTTTATATTATGAGCTATAAGAGACAACACCACTGTAATCTTTTTGGATTTCCTTTTTGGAACACCCTTTTTGGATTTCCTGGAATTTTTCTGACAAAATCCAACATTTCAGAATAAGTTCAGGTTTCTCTTTCTCACAATACCTTTCTCTGAGAAGGGTCTACAGGCCCTGAGATAGAAACAGGAATAAGGATTACATCAAGAAACATTTAGAACTGAGTCGGTCAGAATGATGGAGGAGCAGGGTTAACTCCTGGGACAAGCTTAAATATGCAAATATATCTAAAAGGGCTACACTTCTTTCTAAAAAGGATGCATCCCTCAGTAAAATTAGCCTTATCTCACATGAATCAAGTGGTACAGGGAAAGTGCAAGATTGCTGTGCAAGTCGACTTCTTCAAACATTCTTCTTGAAATGATAAGATGGCATAGGTTTGTAACCGATTTTTCAGGTTCAATATTGTCATATGTAGTTAATCATCTTCCTTTGGCTTTTTTCCCTTCTGTCCGTTATCATATAGGACAAGTAAGGCAATATAGATCCACAAATGTTCCATTTCTTTGAATATAAACCAAATCATTGGGAGAATGATCGATTTTGTAATTTTAGACCAAATTCATTATTCAAAACCTTTCTCATGGGACCTCATATTTTGCTGTACCCATATCTCTGAAACTCATCTCTAGATTTGCCTCCAGGCTTCATAGGTAAACCACATGTTGCTTTCCTTTCTTTTCCTTGTAATTACAAATCATTATATATATATGCTTTTCCTCTTTATGTAATCATGATCAGGAAGTGAGGAGGGCTTCTGTAACCTACATAATCAGGAACGGTTCTTAATGCAATGACTGTGCCCTTCATGTGCTCAAACTTGACCTGTGTTCTTGGCTCACCTCACTCTTGTACTGGCAAGATGTAAATGCCCTATAGCCTTCTCCACAATGTGTTTTTCCCTCATTTCCCCACATAGTCTGGCTTACCTATAGATATTTCCTAAATTTATTGACATAGTTCATTTTTGACTACTAACTAAAATTTTTCCTGCAATTAAATACATGTCCCTTTATGATCTTTACTGCCTATAGTGGAATGAATTGTAGTCCCTCAAAAGACACGTCTTTGGGGAAACTACAGATGTGAGTTTATTTGTAAAAATGATTTTTCAGGGGCGCCTGGGTGGCTCAGTTAGTTAAGCATCTGACTTCGGCTCAGGTCATGATCTCACGGTCCGTGTTTTCAAGCCCCACGTCGGGCTCTGTGCTGACAGCTCAGAGCCTGGAGCCTGTTCGGATTCTGTGTCTCCCTCTCTGTCTCTGCCCCTCCCCTGCTCATGCTCTGCCTCTCCCTGTCTCAAAAATAAAATAAACATTAAAAAATGGTTTTGCAGATGTAACTAAATTGAGGTACTTGATGTGATAGCACCCCAGACTTAGGGTGGACCTTAAATCCAATGACAGGTGTACTTATAAGAGAAGGGCAGAGGGAGATCTGAGATCCAGAGACATGGGGGAGAAGGCCATATGAAGACAGAAGTAGAGATTAGATTTATCTTGACACAAACCAAGGAACGTATGAAGCTACTAGAAGCTGGAAGAGGCAAGGAAGGATTTCCTCCCAGATACGTTGGAGAGAGGGTTGCTCTCACAACACCTTGATTTTGGATTTTCGGTCACCTTCAGAACTGCATAACTTTTGGTAATTTTACAGAAGCCTTAGGACACTAATACACTGCCATTTGATGTAAAGAATCTTTTTTTTTATTTTTTTAATGTTTATTTTTATTTTTGAGAGAGACAGAGACAGAATGCCAGTGGGTAGGGTCAGAGAGAAAGGGAGACACAGAATCTGAAGCAGGCTCCAGGCTCTGAGCTGTCAGCCCAGAGCCCGACACGGGGCTCGAACTCACGGACCGTGAGATCATGACCTGAGCAGAAGTCAGATGCTCAACTGACTGAGCCACCCAGGCACCCCAAGAATCTTAAATGATTGTGATTGAATGTATATTGTAAATTCAGTAAAGAAAATAATGACTGGGGCGCCTGGGTGGCGCAGTCGGTTAAGCGTCCGACTTCAGCCAGGTCACGATCTCACGGTCCATGAGTTCGAGCCCCGCGTCAGGCTCTGGGCTGATGGCTCAGAGCCTGGAGCCTGTTTCTGATTCTGTGTCTCCCTCTCTCTCTGCCCCTCCCCCGTTCATGCTATGTCTCTCTCTGTCCCAAAAATAAATAAAAAACGTTGAAAAAAAAATTTAAAAAAAAAAAAAAAAGAAAATAATGACAAAATTCAGACCATGATTCTTGATGAATGACTTATTTTATTTAACATTTAATATTTGACAGTTATAATAGTAAAAACTACATATATTTAGATATTTGTTGAAATATTATCTGATATTAAATTTATATTATTTACATATAATTATATATTTATATATAAATTATTTATATATTTATTGATATATTATATAATATTAAAATTATATGAATTCTGGACTGAGCCAGAAAAAGTCAGGAAATTCAGAAAAGAAAAACGTAACAGAATAGGTCTTATAGCTTATGGTATAAACCTGTTAAAAAATGCAGTTGCAAAAGTCTTTACTCGGTGATTTATTCAACACTGATTCATTGAGTAACTATGGTCCCGATCCATAGGTCTTTATGACCAAATTCTGATAGATGAGATGAGAAAGCCAATTCCGATTTTTGGGAAGAAGAATGGTTCCACAGAGCATGTATTGGTTTATCATCATTTCATCAGTGAGTTATGCGTGTGGAACAGAGATATCCCTTAAAAAAAGATACATGGTTTTTACAACGCAACAAAACATCCACCCTTGCAAATACAGACAAAGGTACATTAGCACTACACAGGTAGGTGAAAGAATAACGAGTCGTGCCCTATTTCCTTTGAACATTTTCAAGTACATTTTCAAGCTTGCGCTAAGTAGCCAAGTGCCTTCTGAAGAAACACCCTCCACTTCAGAACCATCCCAATTGGTGATTGAGATCTGGGTTTTTGCCTGTACGTATGTATATCACCGTTTACAATTTCAGATCATTTGGATCCATGACTTGCGTCCATCGCCTTGAATTCAATGAGAAATGCTTCGCCCCCTGCCAGGTTTGTGGCACAAGCAAGGTCTTTTAGTTTATTATCCAAATGAGGGAAGAGTTTCTTTCGCTCGCACAAGAGAGTGCTTGGAGTGTGAGTCACTGCCCTGTGTTTTGACTGTGAAATGTTAATCCATCTGCTGTTGATAGAGATTGCAGGAGGGAGAGCCAGGGCACTTACAGTCCGGTCCTGACACCCTGGCATGGAGCCTGACTGGATATTGCAGAGCTCTAAATCTGCCTGTCAGGAGATGGGACACAAGGTAACAACTGCCAGTTAAATCGAATTGCTTAGAGTAAATTGGACAAATTTTGTTAGACCCTTGCCCCCCCTCGCCCAGAACCACATCAGCAAGGGCAATGATGTTAACTTTAGGGTTGAACTTGTGCCCGAGCGAAACTAATTCTGTAGATGCTTCCAGCAAGTGTGTTAGGCTGATTAAAAGCAGCTGCATGGTCAACTCAAATTGTTTTATATATTGATGTTTTGTGTCACCAAATGAGTTGTAGGGGACAGAGGTTCAAATAGCGGTGTTTCATTCAGGGTGTTGAACAGAGTGTTAGGCACATAAAAATGCTCAATGTATATGGTTTGAATGGAATTGCATTAAATGTATTTTTTAATTCAAACAAGCTTTGTTGACTCAGACTTTCTCTTTAATTACAAAAACAAACTAAATAATGTGTTAAAGATGTGCTTTCCTCATTTACAGCCATGTAGAAATCTGGCATAATTCCTCTCAGTTAAACTGCCGAAATCATTAAAAACATAAGTTAGGACAGGAGATTCAACTCAATAATATTCTGACTTAGAAATCTATTCTTATTGTCATGACGAAATTTCTCCTGGTAAAAAAGAGAAAAGGGCTAAAATGTGCTTGTTCTTTTCCATTGCTAGGTTACCAAGAGATGATACTCATGATGTATATGTCAGCTTATACTAGTGATATATGGAACAAAGATCAGCTAATTGGTCAGTTATTAATGGAACTTGTAGATACAATGTCACACCTTCACATACTCTTTCTCTCCCTTTCTCTCCTTATCTTCCTCATTCTCTCTCTTCCTGTCTCTCTCTTTTAAATGTTCTTACCTGTATTTTGTTTACTTTTGCATGTTTGCAAAATTACACTTGTTTGTAAATTTTTCAAATGATTATCATACTGATATTCTTTGAAAGTTGTTTTCTTTTTCTCCCCCCTCCCCAATACAATATTATGTATCTAAGGTATATCCATGTTACTGTATCTATTTTGGTTCATTAATTTTACCACTCTATAATATATGATGTGAATATAAAGTGATTTTTCCATATAGCTGATGGGAAATTAGGGGCTCTTTTGTTGTTATTAGAACAGTACTTTTACAGGTCCTCTTAGACATGTCTTTGAGCTCATATATTAAATTTTTTTCTTTGGAGTATACTCAGTTGCAGAATTCCTGGATATATGTTTAAAACTTTTCTAAGTTTTTTTTTTTTAATGTTTATTTATTTTGTTTTTTGGAGAGAGACAGAGACAGAATGCAAGTGGGTTAGGGAAGAGAGAGAGGGAGACACAGAAGCAGAAGCAGGCTCCAGGCTCCAAGCTGTCAGCACAGAGCCCTACACGGGGCTTGAAATCATGAGCTGTGAGATCATGACCTGAGCCGAACTCGGACGCTCAACCGACTGAGCCATCCAGGTGCCCCTGTTTAAAACTTAGTGCTGGGATAGCAAGAGATACAATAGAACAAATAGAAAACCCAGAAGTGGTCTCAAATATATATAGTACTTTGATATATGATATAGGTACCATTGCAGATCATTGAAAACATAAGAATCCTTCAGTAAATAGAATTGGAAAGATTGACCATCAATGTGCAATAAACTAAAAACAAACTTGTAGCTCACAACACAAATAAATCAAGTCCAGTAAAATGAAAGGTTTCAAAACAAATATTTAAACCACTAAAATGAATGAGAATATCTTTCCAATCTAAAGATAGGAAAAAAAAATAAAATAAAGACACAAAATAAAGTGGCCAGTGAAGAAAATTAATAAACTTGACTACACTTAAAGCAAAACACACAAACAAACAAACAAACAAACAAAAAAACCAAAAAGCAAAAAACTATAAGCTACCAAATTCAAGAAGATATTTTAATAACATTATAACCAATAGAAATTTAGGGTAGAGTAGAAAAATGCTTATACAAATAAAAAATTCATTTATTAAAGGGATAAAAAATTGAAGGCTATTATCACTCATAAGCATATATAGAGATGCCTAAAGATATTTGTAATCAGAGAAATTGAATTAAAGATCACAAGTTTCGGGTTTTTTTTCATACTTAATGTACACCCTGTTGAATTTTATTTTGTTTTACTTAGCTGCGTGCACCAGGGTGTGTGTGAAGAGTAAAGTAAAATTTCTAAGTACATAACCCAAGTTATAGCATCATGCCTAAAAACAGTAAGATTTTTAACATAGAACACATGGCTGAATTGGGAGCTGGCCTATAAGAAGCACTTAGTTGGCATATAGACAGAACCTACTTTGACCTCCAATGATCTCCTGCCTCCCAATGTCCACAATTCCGATTAATCTCCTCCCCCTTGAGTGGTGAAGGTACTTGTAACTGGCTTTTAGCTGACAGAATATGGAAAATATGATGAGATGTCATTTTCATGATTAACGCATGTTAAATGGCTAAGGTCATGGGATGCCACTCCCTTAATTAAGCTACCTTTGTGACAATGCAAAAGGATAGCGCACATGTAATTAAGGTCTCAAATCCGTTAATTTTGAATTAAGTGAAAGGGCTGTTATTTGGGGTAGGCCTGACAATGTAAGGTGAAAGCACATTAGACAGAGACTAGGCCTTTCTGAAGTGAGAGACGTTATCCTACCTGGCCTTGAAGAGGCACACTACCAAGTTAAGAACGTGCTGTTTCCAAAGGCCGTCTGGTGGATGACTGTGGGTGGCCTGTAGGACAGGAAGGAAGATTTCAACCAAACAAGCAACAAATGGGAACCCTCCGTCATACTACTGCAAGGAAATTAATATTGCTGCCACTCTGCATGAACGTAGAAGCAGATCCTTTCCTAGTCAATCCTCCCAATGAGAACTCAGCCTAGCCTTGAGTCGCTGAGCAGAGGATAGAACTAAACTGTGCACAGAGTCATTACCCAAGGCAATCGTAACATGTATGTTGTCTTAATCCACAAAATTTGATGTTATTTGTTATGAAACATAGAAAATGAATATAGTTACCCTTTCAGTCAGAAGGGAATTGTTTAGGTTTTGTTAGTAGGACATCTTGATCCAGAACTCAGATATCTTTCATTCACTTAACAACTGTTTTTTGAACACCTTCTAATGTGCCAAGGACTGTTCTACGCACTTGGAATATATCAGTAATATGGAACTTATATCTTGGATGGGTTGACATCTTAATGAAGATGATAATTAGATGAGAAAGAAGAGAAACATAAGAATAACTAGTAAGTTACATAATATATTGGAAGATAGTAAGTACCATGATCCCAAGGAAATGTTGAATAGAAAGATCACAAATATGGGAAGATACAGGCAACATTATTAAGGACTGTGTTTAGGATAACTTCCTTTGGGCATATACTTTAAGAATATCGGCTAATGTTTCCCAGCAGAAGCAATAGCTTAATGCAGTGACTTCAGGAAACAGTCTGTCTTACATATCCAGGGAACAGCAAGACAGCCAATAAAGTTGGAGCAGCTGAGCTGGGGGAAAGGTTATAGATGAATGAGACAGAGTGGGGTTCCTGGGTGGCTCACTTGGTTAAGCCTCTGACTTGATTTTGGCTCAGCGTATGAACTCACAGTTCATGAGTTTGAGCCCCACATCTGGCTCTCTGCTGACAGTGCGGAGCCAGCTTGGGATTCTCTTTCTCTCCCTCTCTTTCTGCTCCTCCCCCTTACTCTCCCCAAAATAAATAAATAAATAAACTTTTAATTTTTTTATGTTTTATTTTATATCTGAGAGAGAGAGAGAGAGCAGGGGAAGGACATTCTGAGGGAGACACAGAATCTGAAGCAGGCTCCAAGCTCCTAGCAGTCAGCACAGAGCCTGATGCGGGGCTCGAACCCACGAGCAGTGAGATCATGACTTGAGCCAAAGTCAGACACCCAACCAATTGAGCCACCCAGGTGGCCCTAAATAAATAAACTTTAAAAAAAAAAAAGAATGGGACAGAGGGTATGCAAAGTGTGAAAGTGCAAATGACAATGGATCAAAGTGTTCAGCCGTAGAGTATGGAAAACTAAAGTCACCGTTAATCGATATATGCAAAATGGTGAGCACCTAGGTTTTTGTGGGAAGACCAGAAGTTCATTTTTGGAATTGCTGTGTACTGAATTGGCAACCCCCCCCCACCCCCCAATCCACATGCTGAAACCCTAGCCCCCAAGGCAACTGTATTTGGGGATAGAGACTACGGGAGATAATTAAGTTTAAATGCGGTCATAAAAGTGGGGTCTTAATCTGATAGGTCAGATTGCTTTATAAGAAGATAAAGCAAGAGAAAGATGTCACTCCATGCTCATACACCAAAGAGAGGCCATGTGAGGCCATAGAGAGAAGGCTTCCATCTGAAAGCCAGGAAGAGAGGCCTCACCAGAAACAAATGTGCCCCACCTTGATCTTGGACTTCCAGTCTTCAGCACTGTGGAAGATAAATTTACTGTAAGTTACCTGGTCTTTGCCATTGTGTTGAAATGAACCAAGCGAATTAATACAAACATTTTAAAGTTTACATGGTTATTAACTAAGGGAAGATGTTGACTAAGCTGTTGTTCATAATGATTCTCTGCCATGAAAGAAAAGTGTGTGTATATAAATTATCTAAAGAGGAATTCCTCCATCCTTCATCGTCTTCAGTGCCTGTTTGGCTTAGCTTCATATTGGTGCCTGGAGAATCCATACTATACGTAGGGGAGGCACTACTTTCAATGCATTTCTATTTAATTTCCAAATGTATGTCCGTGTGTGGGCTGTGTGCAGTGTGTACACGTACATCTATGTAGTAGGAAATGAAAGACAGGGAGTGGCTATTGTGAATCTTCCAGAAAGCAGATTTTAATACTCACCAAAAAATGAAATTCACCTGGATTACATCCCAGGCAGTGTAAATAGAAGGAAATGGTTAATGGACACTTAGGCTCTTTCCATAATTTGGCTATTGTTGAACGTGCTGTGCTAAACACTGGGCTACAAGTGCCCCTATGCATAAGCACTCCTGTCTCCCTTGGGTCAATTCCTAGGAGTGCTGAACTGATGAATGGATAAGGTAATTGTGATTTATATACACAATGGAGTACTACGTGGCAATGAGAAAGAATGAAATGTGGCCTTTTGTAGCAACGTGGATGGAACTGGAGAGTGTGATGCTAAGTGAAATAAGTCACACAGAGAAAGACAGATACCATATGTTTTCACTCTTATGTGGATCCTGAGAAACTTAACAGAAGACCGTGGGGGAGGGGAAGGGGAAAAAAAAGTTAGAGAGGGAGGGAGGAAAATCATAAGAGACTCTTAAAAAGTGAGAATAAACTAAGGGTTGATGGGGGTGGTAGGGAGGGGAAAGTGGGTAATGGGCATTGAGGAGGGCACCTGTTGGGATGATCACTGGGTGTTGTATGGAAACCAATTTGACAATAAATTTCATATTAAAAAAAAAGGAAACGGTTAAATTCAAGTACATATATTTGTTTTATATTGCTATAATTTGCCTTGATAAAAACTCAGAGGAGTGAACAGAAAAGCAAAATTAAGGTATTCAGGAATAAGGGCAACAATCTTGCTATTAAAAAAAAAAAGCTACGTAGTGAGGACATTTGGGGGACAACGGGGAGTACACAGACTTGTGGACAGAGTCCTTATGGTATGAACTCAGAGTTTTAACTTCATTTTCAGGTTTGATAGTCAATCTCGTAAGAATAACCTTATTGTTCCTCTGGCTCCTTTGGGTGCTATGCTTGAAATAATTTTGTTAGAAGGCACAGTGACTGAACACAGTTTTACTGATTCTTAATCAGCAAGCCAAAAGACAGAGGTATTAACAGACTTGAAGGGACTTGTTAGCTGGATGTCAGTCTCCAGTGAGATTTTCTTCTGTTTTGTTTTCCGACCTATACAAACCTTTTTCTTTGTTCTCGTCCTGTTTTTATTATGATAGCATATGTCAAATTCTTATGAGAAAAAAATCTGGTAGATAATTTTATGCAAATTGTTTCTATTTTTAAAGCTCAGAAGTGGTTACATTACATCGAATAGCATATACATTTAGACAATCAGGAGCTAAAGGGAAGATTATATCATTATTTACATTAAAGTTATAATCAAATAGGTAAGACAGTCAATTAAGACCAACTGGGACAATGTAAGAGTTTAAAGTTTTTTAAGCGACTGACATCTGGGAAAATCATTCCTGAATGTGATGGGAGTTTCCTAGTTTTTGAAGGGTTGGTTAGACCGAGAACACCTGCCAAGTAGGAGATCTGAACATTGTCAAATGTGCAGAATGTTGAAACTTATATGCAAAGAACATTTGAAATATGATACAGGAAGTAACTCAGAGACAGATACAAATGTAGATGACAATTATAAATGTCAAAATGAAAACAAAAATTCAAATTCCTATGAATATACACAGTTTTCAGCCCTGAATTATTGTGAAAATAAATGTGACTTTATCATATTCCATGCCCTGAAATACTAAAATGAGAGGAATGAAAGACACAGGACCATGGGAGGCTCTTGCTTTTTTTTTTTTTTTTTAAGAGATACAAGTCACACACAACTTAGTATATTCACTGAGTTGTGTTTATTCACCATTAGCAGTCATTCCTCATTTCTCCCCAACCTTCCCCAGCCCTAGGCAACCACTTATCGTTCTGAATCTATTGATTTGCCTGTTCTGCACATTTAATATAAACGGAATCATACAACATGTGGCCATTTGTGTCTACCTTCTTTCACTTACCATGATGTTATCAACCTTCATTCATGTGATAGCCAGTATCAAATACTTCATTTGTTTTTACTGTTGAAAATATTCTATTGTATAGACACACTACACTTTGTTTATTTATTAACCCATCGATGGGCATTTCGGTTGTTTCTACCGTTTGGCAATGATGAATAATGCTGCTAAGTAGGGTCATGTATAAATTTTGTGTAGGCATACATGTTTGTTTCTCTTGGTTTTATATCTACAAGTGGAATTGTTTGGCCATATTGTGGTAGGTAGTTAGATAGTTTTGTGAGGCCTGGGTTCCACAGGAGAGAGGGTAGGGGGGCAGGTCGTATGTGGGAGGCATAGGAGACCTGCAATTAGGCATATCCTGTCCAGATGGCCAAGGGGAATTCCAATACAGAGTCCACAAGACACATATGTGCAGAAAGAAAAAAAAAAAAAAACTGCAATTAACATTGTGGTATGGCCTTCCCTCCACCTTGGACTTCCTTAGGGGATGCTAGGTAAGAAGTAAGACAAAAGTAAGAACATGATCAGGTCATGGATCATGAGTTCGAGCCCCATGATCTCACAGTTCGTGAGTTCAAGCCCCACGTCGGGCTCTGTGCTGACAGCTCAGAGCATGGAACCTGCTTCAGATTCTGTGTCTCCCTTGCTCTCTGCCCCTCCCCCACTCATGCTCTGTCTCTCTCTCAAAAATAAATAATAATTAAAAAAAAAACAGAAGACTAAAGAACTAAATGCAGGCACACCATAACAAGGAAGGAGTCTTCCTTCAACAGCCAACTATTAGAAAGGTCAGAGGCCCATCCTAGCAGCACTCTGCAAAAAGCCAGATCAAACCAGACCAGACAGACCGAAGATGGCAGTTGCCATGTTTGGAAACACCTGACCAAACTACAAACAAGAGGTGGAAACCATGCTTCCTGCCCCCAATAAGGAATATTCTACCTTCTGGTTAACAACAAAAATCCTGGGACCAATTCTGTTCAGGGCACTTGAGTCTCTCTCAAGCTCCTTGCTCATCCCTCTTGTGAGTGCACTCAGTAAACTCTGCTTGTTCCTGCTTTCTGGTCTCTTGTTTGAATTCTTCCCCTCGAGAAGACCAAGGACCGAGGGCTGCACTGCTCCAGGCGGGAACAATATGGCAATCTGTGTTTAGCCATCTGAAGAACTACAACATTGTTTTCCAGTATTTTATATTTTCAAAAGCAATCTGTGAGGGTTTCAGTGTTTCCACCTCCCGTTTATTATTTATCATTATGCTCGTGGGTTAAAAGTAGTATTTCATTTTTTATTTGAATTTCCTTCATGACTAGTGATGTTGAATATCGTATGCATTTTTTATATATTAGCGCATTCCCTCCATTTTAAAAAAGAATACCCCCTTTCTTTCAAGCAGTTTGTTTCATAGCAAAATTGAGAGGAAGATACAGAGATTTCTCACATACTCCCTTCCTCCCAACATGCATAGCATCCTCCATGATCAACACCCCCCACGAGAGTGGTACATTTGTTACAGCTGATGAACCTATATCAACACATCACAAATACCCAAAGTCCATAGTTTACATTAGGGTTCACCCTTGGTGGTATTATTGTATAGATTTAGACAAATGTATATTGATACATATCTATCATTATAACATCATACACAGCATTTTCACTATCCTAAAAATCCTCTGTGTAAAGCCTTGATTTTGACTTGAGGTAATCACTGGGTGAGACACCATTAAAAGAGGGAAAAATAAAAGAGCTGAGAGAGAATCAAACAACACATTATCTATCACAGTGATTAGTTTTAGCAAAAGCCTTGAATTGCAATATTTAAACAATATTTTGACATTTAAATTGTGCCAATCAAACTATATTAAAGTGAATTCTAAAACAATCCTTCTTCTAATATTTTAGAAGATTAGGAGTTATTTTACAAAATAGAGTCCTGGTTTATCTTTTCTGAGAAGAGCTAGATTTGCATATTTCTGTTTTGCTTAAAGCACTTGCATGTATCTTTAGATGGAGAGAAATGATAAATACTTAAATGTATGCCTAAAAAGCAGGAAATCGTATGCTATTTACACATCATCTTTCCAGAGAGAGTGTTAGGAAGTAATTCTATAAAGTATAATAAATCTTCTATCCAAGATATTATATTATCATTACTTTAATTTTACTCTACATTGGCTAAAATAATTTTGTAGGAGATCTTTCTTAAAAATAAAAAGTCACAAGTAATTTTTCTGAGTTCCATATGTGTCATTACACATATAGGTACATTTCTATTTTAATGAATGCCATCATAATTTCAAGACCTGTGTTAATAAGGCTATTTCTGTGAGCAGCAACTAGTCAAGCAACATCATATAACAAGTTCCAATATTAAAAAAAAATAATTTATGAGTTGTAAAATGCAAGCATTAGCTTTCATAAAATGTTTAATTTTTTATAATCAAGAATTCAACTCATTTATAGTGTGCATTTTAGTACCTATTTGATATTAACAATAACTTTTTAGATACTTTTACAAGGCACAAAATTGATAGTATTTAAGAGACATTTTGTTTGTAAAATGTGCACTCTGGCTGTGGAGCTAGAAAAGCAAGTCTTGTATCATCTGTGGATCTCCTGGAGAGGCTCAGGTTTAAGTTTCCTCAATCATGCAAATCATTCCTTGGTTTAGCTTATCAGCAGTTTGTTTTAGCTTCATAGGTATTAGCTAACAAATCAAATATTGCTTCACACTTTGGGGGAAGTAAGAGCTAGAGATATATAATAAGACATGTACCTTAATCAAAACCTGTTTGTAATCTAGTGGAAAGTATTGAGATTGCTAGCTAAACATTAGATTTTAATAAAATATGAAGAGGCAAATGCTTTACTTTTTCGCACTACTGGACCATTACCCAATCTGAGAGGTATGTGGAAAACTCTCAAGGAAGATGATATCAGAACTGAATCTTGAAGAATGTAGGTTAGTTCAGTAGGTTAAGCAGGGTTTTCTTGGAGCAAGGAATCAAAAAAACAATGGGACAGCATAGAATTCCATGATGAGTATGCAATAAGTCTCATTACTGTGAAGTATGACGCAGAAGAATAATTAGTCTGTCCAAGGGGAAGGATAAAGTTGAGGAGGTCAATACTGCAGAAAAGGAAAAGGTGACAGCAACAATCCAGAGATCTCAGAGAAAAATATAGGCCAATTTTAATATTGATGGTTGGAAAGGGATAAACTCAAGAAATATTTGGGAACTAGAATTAATATAGGATGTAGGGTGGCAAGAGAGAGTGTGAATGAATGTAAGAGTTCAAAGAAAAGTATCTAGATTGATACTATGTTTCTTAATTTGTCCTGTAATTATATTATTCCCCAAGAAAGGAAAATCAGGAAGAGCAGTATATCTGGTAGGAAGATGGAAAGTGTTGTTTTGGAGACAATATGGGTATGATTTCTAAAGTACAAACAGGAAAATATATTCAACAAACTGGATGCAAAAAACTGAAACTCACGAGACATATAAAGGATGTAGACATGATTTGGAACACCTGGTTACAAAACAAGGGAACCCTAATAATTTCTTAAATCTTATTCTCAAGGTAGATCAATGAATTTTTATCAGTTGAACCATTTGAAGTCTATGCTGGATCTCTGAATATAATGTAAAAATAGAGATCGTGCCTTACTAGGAAGAAGATGATATTCTCCATTATATCTAGAAAAAAAGTACAAAACGTTGTGTTCAAAAGTTGTTAGCTTTGGGGGGAAAGAAAGTCGTTAGCTTTGTAGATTTGTGAGTGATTAATGGCAAAACTCACGTTCGATGGCTTCTATTTTCTCAGTGGTATAAAAAAGATCACCAGATTGTTGTGTACAGAGCGAAAAAAGAATATTAGCTTTAGTGAAACAGAAGAAAACATACAAATTTACTTCAGAAACTAAACAAAAGTCAACTTACTACCATGCTAGAATTATCTGCCATGTCATAAATGAATGCATGTTGTAATTAGAGTTATAGGCCTTTGGATGGAGAGTTATCTTAATGGAATCAATAATCACATAAGTCCTTAAGAACAGAACTTTCTCAGCTGTGGTTAGAGAGAAATATGAGCCTACAAAAAAAAAAAAAAAAAGAGTCACAAAGATATGATATGAGAAGAATTGGACCATTGCTGGCATTAAAAGTGAAAGAACAAAACCATGACTCATGGGATAACCCTCAATTTACAGCTAGAAAGAAAATGGGGTTCTTAAAGGGAAAAACCCAGTCTTTCCCCCCCCGGCCATGAGTCTGTCTTCTGTGTGTCTCATTTACTGTTCACACACAACTCTTCACTTCTGGTCACTATATGTGTGAAGGTTGGTCCCCCACACCAAGCAATGCCGTGTCCCACCAGCGTGGTATCCTACAATTTGACTCAATTCTAGTACTACCTATTTGGGGATAGTGTCGGATCCCACAGGTCAAAAATTCAGTCCCACAAGAATGCTCCCACCCTGCTACTTCAGATGCCAATAGCAAGTAGTAGGTTCCCAGGTTACCTACAACTTTTTCCAACTTGGCTATGAATTGAAGTTTCCCACAACCCTATCTTCAGTTCCGCTGATTTGCTGATGCAGCTAACAGAACTCAGAGAAACATTTCTTTAATGTTTACCAGTTTATTAAAGAATGTGATAAACGATACAGATGAACAACCAGATGAAGAGATATATAGAGAGAGGTAAGAGGATTCTAAGGAAGCGAGTTTCTGTCCCCATGGAAGCAGGATGTGTCACCTTCTGGTATGGATGTATTTCCAACCTGGAAGCTCCCCAAACTCCATAGTATTGGGATTTTATGGAGACTTCTTCACATAGGCATGATCGATTATTATAATATTAATAATATCATCAAATTAATACCCTTCTCTTGAGAGGTTGGGAGTGGGAAGCTGAAAATTCCAAGCTTCTAATTATGGTTTGATTTTTCTGGTGACCAGTGCCCATCCAGAGCCATCCAGGAAGCACCTAGTGTTGCCTCATTAGAACATATGAGGGTCCTACTGAGAAATATAAATATTTCTTAATATTTCACAGGAATCTTAGTCCGAGAATTACATGCAACCAAATTCTGCCAGCAACCAGAATGAACAGAAGTGGATTCTCCTCTAGAACCTCCAGAAACACAAGATGCTAACACCTTGATTTTAAGCCCAGTGAAATTCATACAGTCTTCTTACCTGCAGACAGTAAGGTAACAAAGCTCAGGCTTTAAGTCACTAAGTTTATGACAATTTTCAATAGCAGTAATAGACAGCCAATACATACTTCTTCCAGAAGCTCCCTCCATGGACTCATGGAATGCTTTTTCCACTGTTATGGCATCTGTACAACATTGTTTCTGGCCAGTAATTTATTCCACAACAACAACAACAAAAGTACAATGATAGGATCACATCCATGGCATTAACAAATTCTTCTTTGAATCACATAATCCAGAATCTGCTGGATTAACACAAAGGTTTATTGGTTTATTAAAAACTCAGTGGTGAAACTGTTGGGAGATAAGAACTTGAAAAATAGCAATAGCATTCTGTCTAGGAATGCATTGGCTACTTTGAATCAGAAACATAGGGCTGTCCCACCAAAAGCCAAATAAACAAGTCTGGAAATCAAAAAATCAAAGTGGAAGTGGTGTCTCTAGTTACTAAATGTAATAACTCCCTCATACACTTAAAAAAAAAAAAATCCCAGGGCCATCTGGGTGGCTCAGACGGTTAAGCATCCAACTTCAGCTCAGGTCATGATCTCGCGGTTTGTGAGTTCAAGCCCCGCGTGGGGCTCTGTGCTGACAGTTCGGAGCCTGGAGCCTGCTACGGATTCTGTGTCTCTTTCTCTCTCTCTGACCCTCCGCAACTTGTGCTCTGTCTCTCTCTGTCTAACAAAAATAAATAAATGTAAAAAAAAAATTAATAAAAAATAAATGAAAAATAATCCTATCCTGGTAACTCTTCATTTTGTTGACTTGGATATCTTAGTTCCCAATGGTGGTGGTGGTAGGGAGATTCTTCCAATATGACTCTCAGAACAATTCCATTTAATTAAAAATGAGACTGCCACCTAGCTTTTTGGGGATCCTTACATTACTGTAACAACAGGTAAAAAATAGCCTACTTTACTGGATGGATCTACAATTACCAAATAAAATTGAGTTGTTTGCTAAAAAACAAAGGCAAAGAGGACAACATCTGGCACCCAGGGAATTCTATGGACTTTCTCTTAGTGCTTCCATGTCCAATAATTACAATTAATGAAACACTAAAGAATCTCAAATTCAGGATCATGAAGGACTCAGACTCTTTGGGAAATAAAGTTTGGGTTCAACCCAGCTGAGGTGCTGACTAGGCAAGGGAAACATGGAATGGATAGTAGAAAAGTCTAATTAGTCTGAAAAAACGAATAGTTTTTTTTATTTTGTCTTTTCTTGTTATGTGTACCTATTTGCAAATTGATTATTTATTTTATATTATTTTTCTTCCTTCCCCTTTCTACTTTATAAAACACATTGTTGGAGGTTAGCTTTAGACCAATGAAACTATGACTGGATTTGAAGAGTTATTAATATAGTCAGAGACAGATTCAATGACTGTTGGGACTGTATTTCCACATTTTGGGGGATGAAGTACGAGAGAGTCTTCACTCTATAAAGGACAGCATTTAAATTCAAGTTAAATGAATATGAAAGAGTGTGTACGTAACTTAGCAGCCAATGGAATTATCTGTGCCAATTTTCAATTACTTTCCACACAGTTTCCAATCCACTTCTCTTTGCCCTACTTGTGAAATGTTAGCCTTTGTCAACAGGGTGCGAGAAGGACACTCCTCTGAGGCCAGAGCAACTCAGTGGGTTTGTGCCCCTTCTCCTGTGGAACAGCTGTCAGCAGAAGGATGTACCAGAGGCTAAATGGTACTTAATACAGCAAGGACATAGTGAAAAGACTGCCCTGCCAGCCACCTCCAGTTAATTTCTCTGCCACCAGTGAAACACGTATCGTGGGCCCTCTGACCACACCCTCTAGGAAATTGGTTACTGGTAGGCAGCATGTTTATGGGTCAGCTGTGCCCTCTAAAATGAAAATTGAATCTCAGATCTTCATTCCTTCCATGCTTGTACTTAGCTTTTGAGGCAGTAGCTACTATGTGTATTTGTTACTTACCTATTTCTAGGAGTCCTCTTTTGTCCTTTCAATAGTTTGCCACCTTTTATGGTTAAGCAGTTCTTATATTAAATGTTATATGTTTAAATTACTCGCATAGCTTTATCTCCCGGCTGGACATACTGACTGAAACACACATGTGGGTTAGTTAAGAAAGAACAATTTTGGTAAGATATTCTAGATGAGTACTTGCAAAGATAATTAATTGCTTAAAATTCTCTAATCAAGACTAAGAATTGTTGCAATAATAGTTAATAATTTCAAATATGATAATCAAGCCTGATAATATATAAATTAGACATGGAAATTTACATAACAAAACAGACACGGAATTATCACGCAGATAAAGATCAAAAATCCTAATTATTCTGTTATTCCCTAACAAAATTTGAGAATTTGGAGAAGTCACAAAGCACTTTGGAAAGAAACAAATGTACTAGAAATTACAAAATGCATTTTTGTATTCAATTACTCTTCATTTGTTTTGTTTTGTTTTCATCTGGGATTTCAAATATCTCCAAGTATTCTTTGGCTAAAATGAGTGCATGCTGTGCACATTGTCAATCAAACTATGTCAGATATGATGATCAAAAGATTTAAAATGATAAAAGTTTGTGAGAGATGACACGGTATTAAGACTTCAAAGAGCAACATGACTTTCTCTTGACAGTATCGAGGACAAAGTACTTTTACTTATGATTTTCATTCCGGCTTGTTTTTATACTTCTTTCTTTTATAAGCTCTTCTCTTTTTTTTTATTAAGGATACATATAATTATCATTAGGACAAGGGCTTCCTATTTTTCCCTCTCTTCAGATAATAAAATGAGCTGAGATACCATTAGAAATACCACACAAAGATCTGAGTCAATAACACGACAGTGCACACCATCCAAATCAGTCAGAATAAAGAGGAATCATTGAGGATTCATAACATTTTACTGGATAGTTGGACCATCTATTAATATGGAAATGTATTTCTTTGCCTAAAGGAGATTATGGTCTAATTAAGAATACAAGAGAGCTTAGTAATCAGCACAAATGTGTGCAGGTAAAAACAAGTTATGACAAGGGTTAGTTGAAGGGGATTTAGGGATTATGCTGGCAGTCTGAAGAAGGAGCAGAAAATGTCAAGAATGAATACGATACTGTGGAATATATTTTCATAGTTGATCAGATGTGTATGTTTAAGTGTCGTTTAAAGGTATTGAGTATGCAAAAATTCTGTAAAACCAAAACGATGATGGACACGGTTCAAATATTGATACTGCAAGTATTTATTCCAAGTACATCTCCTTGCTGAACTTTACGGTCTAGAACCAAAGACTAAAAGAAACACACAAAGATGGAAGGATATTACAGTTTTCATGATTTTCACAAAAATGGATCTTGCAAGTTTATGACTTCAAATTTTCAAGAGCTACCTTAGATCCCTTCAATTGGGCAAACATCCACCGGCCACACCCCACTCTTCCCATATCAAGATATTATATGTTCTCCAATCAATGACCAACCTTAAATTCCCTAATTACAATTCACCTGTTTTTGTTGGCTGTTTTGTTGCCTGTTTTTGTCGGCAGAAATTTCTTCATCTTAGCTTGTTCTATTCTGAAAGGTACAGTTTGATTTATTTAAAGCCTTGGTCACTTTTTTCCTGAAAAATCATAATTCTCCTAATAGATTGGGTACATTAACTCCATGGAGTCATAACCACAAGCATTATGTCCTAATAGACCTAAATACAGGAATACTATTCAACACTTCTTTATAACACCGATAATCAGCAATGGCATTGCTAACTAAACTTTGGCAGTCTAGCACCAATCACATATGTATTATTATTATTATTATTGCAATTATAAAAATCATTATGTGGTAGAAATTTTTCAGCAGTTTATGATGTCCTTCTCTTCCTGGGCACAGAGTAACTCTATATTTCTCAGCCTCTTTGCAGTGTCAATGGGATGGGAGTAGAAGTCATCTCTACCACTGATTGGAATGGATCCTATAAGCTTCCCATATGTGCTCTTCCATTCTTTGTTTACCTTTATCACCAAGAGATAGAGATGAACTCTAGGGAAATCACGAAAGCCATGTATTGAAGATGGTCAGTCAGCCCAGGTCCTGAGTTGGCTATATGGAATAAATGGCCCTGTTCCACTAACTTCACCTTCTAAGAACACACAAGTTCTAGAGTCTATGTTTTTTATAGAGAGTAGCAATTGTTCCAAACATCTTTGCTTATTACTAAGCACACAGACATACACAAACACATACTCATTATTCAACTTCTGTATTTTGATATATCGTGTTTTACGTAAAATATTAGCATGAATTCTAATTTTTGTGGATCTCAGGTTGATCTGAATCTGTCCTATATTTCAAGCACATATCATTGAATCTCATTTTTTACTTCAGACCTAGCATATTCCATCACATTTCAGATCTCTGTCCTCAGACTGAATCTTTCTCATTCCTTTTTTTTTTTTTTTTAAGTGTTTATTTAGAGTAACATTGCTTTCTGGAAATAGGATGTCCCAGGCACATCCTCTTCCCTGTCCTGAAATCCAGGACTTGCTACTCCTTAGGAGGCCCGGAGCTTCTTTGGTGAGGAATAGTATAAAGACCTGAATTATAGGCACAGGGGAAATCAAGCAAAGAGAAGGTCTTAAGCTTATGTCATTCCAGATGCTACTGGTTAAACACCTGACTTTCAGAGTACATGTAAGGCAAAATTTCCCCTCATTCCAATTTATCCATATTAAACAGGACTATTTCCAGGCCATTAGTTAGGAAATATTGGTGTTTCAGGACAGGGAAAATTCTTCAAGTTCTTATACTGTTAACGACTAATTTTCCCCCAAACCTTACTTTCATTAAGATTTTCTGTTTATATGCCACTTTTTTTGCTTAAATAAAAACATGTTTGCATTTATGAAAGCTTTGATTTGGACAACACTCCTGAAGTACAGAAAACCTGTTTTGTTACACATAGATACTGAGACCCAGAAAAGCAAATAACAATTTAAGCAGTTGGGTTTGAACTCAGAGCATCAGACTCCAAATCCAGTCCTGTTTTTACCTGTGTTATTTCTTAAATTGTCCAGTTCCTATCAGAAAGATGCTCCCCTTTTACTTATATAGGTACACATGAGCTTAGCTGATGTACTTTTACCCTTGTAATAACTCCAGGGCAGGAGCCCTTTTTATGTCATGGTGGCTTTGACTGCTAGATTTTCACCAACAATCCAGTTGTCTTCTTGAACTTTAGATTGCATTTTCCAGGCTCTCTTCCAGTTAGGGGTTATCATATACTGAATTCTGCCGAAGGAATCTGAAAGCAGTGGTGTGCTTTTTTTCTGGCCAAAACTTTTCAGAAACAGGTATGCCTCCTTCACACATTCTTTCCCCTTCCATCGACTGGATATAAATAATAACAAAGCTGTAAAGAATGATAGCCATTTGAGATGAAGGAATCTGTTGTTCTTGCATCACCCATAGAGGAGAACCAAGTGACAACAAAAAATGATGTGTTTGGGACCATTATATGAATAACACAGTTTTTGAGACATTATGCAATTTTGAACATATTTGCTACCATTTTCCCATACATATTGAATATTTCATGACGGAGTTTCCTATTTTCTACATTTTGCCATCAGTTTTTTTAAGTCTAAGATTGTCTTTCCACCTGTTTTATATACTTTTTATCATCTATTTCTTCAAAGATCTCCTTCTTTACTTTTCCTTTGTCTTCTTAGCTTTCAGCCTTACTTCTCTTTCAAATAACATACCACATAATATCACATACAACATACAATTTCCATCATATTTTTCAACAATAAAAATATTGATTATCTTCAACAATCATAAAAGCACTATTCTAATTAACTATAATACATACAAGAGTCAATCAAGGATACAATTGTTTCCAAATGTTTTGTTAATGTGACCATAGTGTTGACTCTATAGCTGGAAATAAAGTAGTACAAAGCTGTGTCCCAATGGACAACCTTCATATGGAATATATCAAAGTGCATGCCCCATTTCTCCAACAATATGATGACCCACAGCTTCAGAAATTCAAGCTACAGAACATTTACTCAACCATGATTTACCTACTCGAACTTCATATTAATATCACAACTCATGTGGTCACAATATTGTCCCAATGGGGTAAAACCAATTAGTTATATAATTTTTCATATCTAAATCCAAAAGCAGATTTGTATAGGTCAATTGATTTTGAGTGCAAAAGTCCAAATTTCTCATTCATGATATATTTTGTATCCACTTTTCCCAACTTCCATTACATGGTGACTGCACACTCCAAGTCAACATAGGTAAAGCTCTAGCAATTAAAACGTAACCCCTTGGGGTGCCTGGGTGGCTCGGTCGGTTAAGCCTCCGACTTCAACTCAGGTCACAATCTCGTGGTCCGCGAGTTGGAGCCCCGCATCGGGCTCTGGGCTGATGGCTCGGAGCCTGGAGCCTGCTTCTGATTCTGTGTCTCCCTCTCTCTCTGCCCCTCCCCCGTTCATGCTCTGTCTCTCTCTGTCTCAAAAATAAATAAACGTCAAAAAAAATTTTTTTTAAATAAGAAAATATAACCCCTTTGAGAGGTGCCTGGGTGGCTCAGTCAGTTAAGTGTTCAACTTTTGATTTCAGGTCAAGTCATGATCTCACAGTGAGTGAGATCAAGCCCTGTGTTGGGCTCCATGCTGAGAGCATGGGCCAGCTTGGGATTCTCTCTCCCTCTCTCTCACCCCCTCCCTCCCTCATTCTCTCTCTAAAATAAATACATAAACTTTTTTTTATTTAAATCTAGCCCCTTTGAGTAGTTGTATTAGTCTTCCTTTGGGGCAGTTCATAATAATCCAATTAACTACAGATAAATTTATTGATCCCCATGTAATAAAGAATGGTAAAGGCAGAGATTTTTTAAAAGTTATTTGAATCACATTTTTGATTTCTTACACCATTTTCGTTAATTTGCTATAAGTTGCACTAAGATAGTAAACCTTTCTAACTTGCCAATGTTATGCAAAACAACTTCTTTTCTTTTTTTCCATCTTTTTTTTTGTTATCTTTTAAGGCACAATTTGTCTATCTCTAGCAATTTCCTCTTGAGTCACAATTTACTGGGTCACTCAGAAG
The DNA here is from genome assembly GCF_046562875.1 of Panthera onca. Classification (NCBI taxonomy): domain Eukaryota; kingdom Metazoa; phylum Chordata; class Mammalia; order Carnivora; family Felidae; genus Panthera; species Panthera onca. The sequence goes on along the minus strand of NC_138342.1, from coordinate 27,071,592 downwards.
TACAAAATTAATTAGGAAGCACTGTATTGGTACAGGGGAATCTTAGATATTGACTTTTTTCGCCCTTTTCAAGTTAGTTCTTTTGTACCTTTGAATTTAAACTCACATACCAATAATTAAGTTATGCCTTGATTGTAAGATGCATATTTCTTTTTACCTAAACAAGTTGTATCAAGTTATCCTTTACAGGACTATATGCATAGAAAATTGTTCTTTTGGATATATGTTTTGATTGGTAGATAATTTAGTAGATGTTGCTTGTTCTCCAGAAATTTTATGTGAAGAGTTATCCCCCCATCATTCTAAATGTTCATTCTCTTCCTATCCTTGAATTCTTCAACGATATATTTGTTTTCAAGGAGACTTATCCTTCTTTGAAGTCAGTGCTCCACTCTCCTTATTACCCACCACCCCGCATGTCTAACCAACACTATATAAATCTCAACTTTTCACTTCTGATCTTTCAGTAACATCAGTTTCCCGGGTACTGGATCCCACTTTCCAAGGAACATAATAATATGAGGAAGAGTCTGAAAAGGGCCTCTATTTTTTTTTATGCATGTATAATGTCCAAGTCACCCTACCATCTACACCCTCACACACAAAGCAGGCTTGCATTTACCCCTATCACTCAGAATCAGCCTCTTCAAGTATGTCCATTTAGACCTCTCCACCAGAGCATATGAATCCTTTGTGTTATATTTGGTTCCTGCCTGACCATAATGTAAAAGAATGTGGGTGCACATATGCAGGAAGGGCATATTTGTTAGATTTTACTGGCTACTGAAATTCCTTAAATTCCTATATTTGTAATTTAAACTGGAGGCAGTGGTGATGGAGACACTGAAAAGCCCCACCAGCACTGACAAAAATACTTTGCTAGCTTGAGTTAATAATTATATTAGTTTTCCCATATGCCAGTCCATGAAATAACATACATTTTTCTAAAACTACAACAATCCATTTTTGTAGGAATATTTTAAACAACATGGATTGCATTTATGAAGGACCCTTTTCCTATTAAAAACCTATTTCATCCTGAGTATCTATGGATATATTGAACAGGCATTTCATTTTTCCTTGATCTAAACAACCTGTTACCTTGCATAATCCCTTTCAAACATTGACACTATAGTTGCTGTTTTCCCTAAAACCTTAAGGCAAGAATGTTATTTTAAGCACATATTCAATATACATATATCTTTGTGCATTCAAATAATGATCTTTACTTTTGTCAATTTTATGGTATTCTCATATTATTCTTTTAAAAAGTATTTTTACTAACAAATACTTATTCCTGAAATTTCTGTTAACTTAATAATAAAAATAACTGAAAGTTTCTGAGGACCTACATGCACATATTTGGCATATATAATATCTCATTCTCACATAACTCTGAAAGGTAGGTATTATGCATAAATCCTAGTTAAGGAAATTTCAAGAATTGAAATATTTCACTCACGATGACACGGCTAATACATGGCAGAAACAGAGATGCAATCCACATTATTTGTCTGACTCCAAAGGTCATTTCCAAGTCTAAATATTTTAACTCTTATTTACAAACAAAACAAAACAATACTTTGTAACCACATGTAATTCTATGCATTATCTTGTCCCCTTGCTATTAGTGTACTTATATATCATTAAGACCTAAATATCAGTTAGTATATTTTAAGTCACCACATGCTGATGTACTGCAAAATGTTTAGAAACAAATTGCTCTGAAGCTTAACACTTCATCCCTGTATCATTTTTCTCCAAGCACAAGGTTATTCTGATGTTTACTATCCATTTTATAGGAAAAGAATTTAAAAAGGAAATTTGCATATTTTCTGATATACCTGAGAGTTAGAAGTTCCCTACTGTTAGTCATTTGGAAAGTAGGTGTACCTATTTGAAATGACACTTTTTCCTTCGTAATACTTTCTGGTATACATTTTCTGGCATTTCATTATGGGTGAATTACCTTCTCATTATACATTTTAGGAGATAAAATGAAGATCTGGATTAAGGGGTATTCACAGGCATAGATTCAGGGAAAGTTGATAAAGCTGTATTCTAAAGAGAGTCATTCTTGCCACTACTGAGGAAAAATACTTAAAAGTTTCACTCAATTTAATTGAGAATTTTAACTTAATACATATGTATTATTTCATATACATCACAATTATTCTCTAAAATAATTAAGAATATGTAAATATTAGAAAAGGTAAGTTTCTAAATCCCAAATGATTTAAATTTTACTTCATTTTTCACTTACTAATCTGGAAGAGGATAACTGGGGCCAGTTCAGGACGCAAGAACATGAGTTAGTCGATGACTTGCTATGATTACCATCAACTTCTCTTCGATCATCATCACCAAATAGTGTCTCATGGTTTAACCAGATATAATGCACAGTATACTCAATCATGGTGCTGTCTCATCACTTGAAGCTTATAACTGCAAAATGGTAACAAATCATATTAAATTATAAAGTCAAAAAATATTTGATTTTATAACCCTATTAAAATCAAGAACCTGTCCATGAAGAGATTACATTTTCAGTGAATTTTTGAGGAGGAATCTTTTTTACAGTCTCTGGGAGAAAGAGCAATAAAGGAATATATATATATATATCACTAGTTAAATAATATATTCATCACTCTAATTAATTATTAAACAAAATAATCCCCATGAAATTACAAGCATGTTTCTATAGGTGACTGAAGTAAGTAAATGCATTTTAGGAAAAAGAGCCAAGGAGAGTGCAGAAAGAATTAGATTGTAGAAATAATAAATTAGAGAAAATTTGCATGTTTGAACTAATACGAATGGCTATAAGAGTAAAAAGTCACCCAGGGATAAGACAACAGTTGGAATTAAGATAAAAATATTTGCCAATAGTAATATTAGACAGAGACTACAGAGTAGCAGACAAATTGAAGAAATGGAAGACCAGTGATGCACTACTCAAAAGAGCTTTAAGAATAAGTCTGGCTAAATAGGTCAATGTTTGAGAAAATGTTTGTCAAATGTAGAGAATGTATTAAATTTGATAATAAGATGTGATTAACAATGGTGTAAAGCAAACTATAATGATGATAAGAAAACATATTCAGAGAGGAAAAACAAATAGATGGGAGAAATTCTAGATAGTGTTAAGACTGCTAGCTATTTCAAGGAGTATAGTATTGAAGAGAAAGAAAGAAAGAAAAAGGAATATTAGCTACATGTTAAAGAAGAATCAAGAGTAGATTTTTTTTTCAAATAGGTGAAATCAGTGCATTTTTAAGTGGAAAGGAATGGATCAAAGAATAGGAAGTGTGGAGGCCCTGAGAAAGATGAGAGACAGGGTGTACTGGATTAGAGGAGGCACAGAAGAAGGTGAGAGGGAATGGCATCAAAAGCACAGGTCGGTGGGAGGTCTGGGTGGCTCAGTAGGTTAAGCGTCGAACTTGGGCTCAGGTCATGATCTCATATCTCATGGTTCATGAGTGCAACCCCCACATTGGGCTCTCTGCTGTCAGCATGGAGTCTGCTTCAGATCCTCTGTCCCCCTGTCTCTCTGCCTCTCTTGTCTCTCTCTGACTCTTTCTCTCTCTCTCTCTCTCTCAAAAATAAACACTTAGAAAAAAAAAAGCACAGGTGGTGAAGAAGACTGGATGCCTGTGACAAAAAGTGTCAATTGTGATAAGGGTACTCTCAACACCTATGTGGATAGTTAAGAGGAAGCTGGAAGGAGCAGATGAGCATAATCAGATTTATTTTAGGAAATAGCTTCAGTTGAAGAAACATAACACTTTGGCACTGTGTAGGTGGGCTGGAAGGAGAAAACTTCTTGCAAATGGTAAATCTGGCAGAAGGCTATTAGCTAGACATGGTCTCTGACACCTCTGAAAGAGCTAACATCTCTCTCACTATTCCACACAGCAGTAAGAAGACAAGTATTTGTACTTCTTCTAAGAAATCATTTTGCTTTTTTGAGAGTGTGATAAATGTTATATGTTTTATAAATATCTGAGATTTTTAGTTGGTAAACGGTAGGATCCTTTATATCAATTATATAGAGGAGGCTAGATGAGTCATTTGTCACAGAAAATTACTCTAAATCATCATTTAAGGATAAATGTATCCTTAAGTTATTTAAATAGATCTCTGAAAAGCTGACTTCTCTACTTTCTTCTTAATACCTCATTAATTTTTACTTTCTCTTCAAATATGTTATTGTGTTAGATTTTCTCTAAAAATGGTAATTTTTATAGAGATACCTACATCTAATATGTCATTATTCCTTTCATTTTTGCTGTATAGGACATTGAATTGATATTTCACATTTTTTCAGAGATGTCTATATCCTTAAAAAAACGAAGATATTTTGGTATAGTTTTCAAAAATATTGAAGAGAGAGATGTCTGGGTGGCTCAGTCGTTTGAGTGTCTGACTCATGGTTTCACCACAGGTCACGGTTCATGGGACTGTGTCCCATGAGTTGGGCTCTTCACTGAAAGCAGGGAGCCTGCTTGGGGTTCTCTCTCTCTCTGCCCATACCCGCTTGTGTACTCTCACAATAAATAAATAAACATTAAAAAATAATATTGAAGAGTAGGAAAAAAAATCCCTAAAGAGTTTGATATACCTCTATAACATAGATCAAATTCCTATCAAGTCCTTGTATTTGGCAATGCTTTGCTGGGTACATGAGTTTATATTAAATATTAAGATGTGAATAGAAATGTACTCTTTAAAAGAAAAATGGACACATTATTTTTTTTTCCAATTGGATCCTCACTACAGGAAATGGAACAGAGAATTTTATTTCATAGGTTTGTATAGTTCATAGCACTAGTTGCATTCTAGAATCAGACTCAAACTCTACTTGTAACGAAAAGTAACAAAGTCATTGCTATAAGGCAAATTTTGCTCACAATCTCTATTGAACATTGAGTGAACAAGATTTACACTCAGGAAAATTGTTTTAAAGATATGTTAATATATGTAGTTAGGTGTAAAGAATGAGATTTTAAGATTATTACGTAGAAATACAGAAAATGAATTGAAAATTATGATCCGAGTGTTTGGATTGCCAGAGAAAGCCTTCGCTAAGTGGCTCAAATTGAACTGAGATCCATAAAGCCTGGGATTTGATGAGATGGAAATTGGGAGTTAGAAAAGGAGGAGTACGAGAAAGAGGAAGAGAGAGAACAGAAGCACAGAAGCCAGAAGCGTGGAGGGTGACGTAACTCGTATGTGAACGTGTACTATTAGCAGATAACATCTGAGGGTGATGCTCAGCTGCATTTGCCTGGTGAAAATCTAAAACACTGTTCCATATTTATGCTTCTTATTGGAAAAGGCTTGACTTCTCTTCGTTTCTATCTCTAAGGCCGTATCTACATGAGATCTTTCCAGCTAAAGATCAACTAACTACTTCCAGCAAAAGAGAATTCACAGGGCTCCTTCCCATGGAGACCCAGGAAGCTTCAAGAGTAGTACTTCAACACATAATTTCCTTTTATAAACAGTATAAACGTGCAAAGAATTAACTGGTAAACTTTTTTGTCTAGGAAAAATGAGAATTTGTGTATTTTAATAAAAATCTTTCAAGATACCATTTTGCTTTTTCTCCAATCTAGCATAGTCTGCATTAAATCTTGGTAGGATAAAACAGAGTATACATAAAGAAATAAATAAAAACATTAATAAAGTTGGTCACATGGAAGATACTTTTGCCATTAAAACAGTCAATTTCACAAAACTCACTCCTACTGATGATTGATTGAGGGTGTTGAATTCTGTCATTTAAATCCAAAAAACTTAGATGGCCTAAGTATTTTGCTGTGTATTTACAATCATAATTGTAATATTAATATTACATATTATTAATTATACTATATTATATTATATAATATATGAAATTATTATATATAATATATATTATATATTTTATATATATTATATATAATATTATAATATTACATAATATTAATTAGAAACATTTGTGAGTATGGGCAGTATGTATGTATATATGTATGTCTGCATTGATTATTATCTACCTATGTATCCTCTTTTCATCAGAGAAAGAGAAAGACTAGGATAAGTAGGGTTAATGCCACCTTTTCTCCTTTGACCCTCCTTGCTTCTTAATCTGAGATTTTGGTAATTCATTCAATTGGGTTTCAATCCATTTTTTTTCCTTCGGATGAATGAATGATCATAGCTGTCATCCAGTTCTCACAAGGATTTTCCAAGAAGACTAAAAATTACTGTTTCGGTGTTATTAAAGACATCAAAACCAGTGATATTATCTAGGAGAAAATATGACACTCTGTTTCTGATGACTCAATTAAAATTGATGATTAGAAAATATGGTATGTATTCTCATCACATAACAGAGACTCAGGATAGTTATTTATAAATTTTAAATGAATTATTCTCCTTAATTAAGAGAATGCATCAGAATAAGCATCATTTTTCTTTCTTTTTTTTAAATTTTTTTTAATGTTTATTTTTATTCTTGACAGAGAGAGAGAGACAGAGTATGAGCAGGGGAGGGGCAGAGAGAGGGAGACCCAGAATCCGAAGCAGGCTCCAGGCTCTGAGCTGTCAGCACAGAGCCCGACGCAGGGTTCAGACCCACATTGCAAGATCATGACCTGAGCCGAATTTGGAGGCTCAACTGACTGAGCCACCCAGGTGCCCTGCATCATTTTTCTTTCTTTCTTTCTTTTTTTTTTTTTTTAAACGTTTATTTATTTTTGAGACAGCGAGAGACAGAGCATGAACAGGGGAGGGGCAGAGAGAGAGGGAGACACAGAATCTGAAACAGGCTCCAGGCTCTGAGCTGTCAGCACAGACCCCGACGCGGGGCTCGAACTCAAGGACTGCGAGATCATGACCTGAGCCGAAGTCAGCCGCTTAACCGACTGAGCCACCCAGGCCCCCCTCATTTTTCTTTCTTAACCAAAAGTGAAAGCGGAGGGAAAAAAAAGAAAAGAAGTAAACTTTCCCTATGATGACAAAATGGCTCCACGTTCCTGTTAGATGTTATCTTTGTGGTTGTTCTTTGGAGCCGAAGCGTAAAGGACAGCAAAATCCAGCTATTTACAGAAATGCAGCTGTCCTGGGTACACTATTCAGAGTCATTTTTAAAGAGATAATTTCCATCAGGTTTGGCTCTTACTAGGTCTCCCTCTATTCTCAAATCAGATTGACTCTCCCCTTAGAAAGCAAAGCTTTTTAACCTCGCAGATCTCATCCCTGGAGCTAAAGATCAACCAGTAAGTACCAATAAAAGAGGATTCACAGGAGTACTTCCCCATGGAGATCCAGGCAGCTTCAAGAGTAGTACTTCAAACAAGTAATTTACTTTTATAAACAGTATAAATAAAACAGAGATAGGAAGAAGTTCACTGACTTACATCATTTTGCTTTTTTACAGCACTCTGGGTATTTTTTTTTTTTTAATGCAGGTGGTCTGCAAGCTGTTATAGTTGCTTAACTATGGGAGGTCTCGAAGCTGTTCAGGTGTAATTCGGATAAATCAAGTGTTACTTCCCATTAGCAGCTTTCTTTAAGATATAGCCACAAGGTGGTACTTCGCTATCTGAATAATTATAAATTGGTAGCTGTTTATGGGACATCTACTTTAAAAAGGTTCGAATACTAATGATTTCTTAATAAATATAAGTTCATCTTGACCAAAAAAACTGCATTCTTTGTATAATCAGTACTTTCCAAGCGCATTTCAACAATTTATTAAACGACTTCAGTGAGCCCTTAATATGCTAATGTGTATTTAAATCTTCAAGTAGGATAGCATATAGTGCCTCCTAAACTCATTGAGGACAAATATATATTATATAGACTGCATAGGGCATCTCCCAGGATTTACATTAATGTGCTAAATCTTTAGGAAACACTCAACTCCATCACATTATTTGAGAATTCATGCAACACAATTTCTTTCAAGTAAAACCAAAGATAGAGCCAAAGAAAAGTCCACTCACCTACCCCACTCTGACGTATTGTTGCTAGAACTCTAACTCAAACAGGATCCAAGTTCTGCTCATCCTTCTTTTGGGAATTACTGCAGCTCCCAAGAATGCCCTCTAGAGTGAAAGATAGTACTAAAATTTCCAATCACTACTAACTCCCCCAACAGAAATGATCATTGATTTTTATCTCCTTTTTTTTAAATTGCAGAGCCTCATGTTATATAAATGCCTAATTATGCTTTATACCATTGTAGCCACATGATGTTAAACATACAAATCCAAACTAAAAAGTTCAGTAAAATAAACAGCTGTTTACAAAAGCATGTATTTTTATACCAAGTAATGAAAAATTCTGATAAATTAACTGAGCTTTGCATTATTACTCAGAATAAGCAGGATCTTTGTCATCACATGGACATCTTTATAACTATATTAGAGGTCAGTTTGCCTCATTCCTTTATTTAGCACAAATTACTTAAATATCTGCTACCTGATACATGACAGATCCTGTCCACAGTGAGCTTTCATAGGATTTAGTCCAACCGACATATATGCTATTTTCTAGCAGTCTAACATAAAACCAACATTTTAACAGTGTGCTTTTAATGAATGCATGAATATCAAATTATACCTCATATGAGCCAAATCCTTTTAGCTTCCAGTAATCTGTTCCCTTCTATAAGAACTTCCATTGAAAGTATCAAGCTAAAACAAAATTGTGCATTTTCACTATGCAATAATTCAGTGAGAATAAAAATGTACAGACTGAGACTGAAAATAAGCTTCGGTCGTACGAAAGAAGTAGGTGATTGGTTGGCTTAAATGAATTAACCTGCACATTGAATTAGCACATATATCACATATGTATCAAATGCCACCACAGATGGAGAAAAGCTAGGTGAACTTAGGAAAAAATGGTAATAGACATGGCCCAGATGGGAAACCTCAGTCTTGAACACTAGTTTACATTCGAAGTGACTTTAACAAACTTCTTTGAGCAAAGGTTTGGATTAGTTCTTTGTGACCTGCCACATGATTAAATCTTTGCCATAATTTGATAAGCCTTTAATTACCTCTGTGGAAACATTATCACCACACCATCACCACACGTGGATAGTTATTCTTTCTCAACATCAAGTAGATAGCTTAAGGCATTTGAACCTTTCAACTCACAATATCAAATTTATTTGATGCCTATAATTTTATGATGAATCCAGATACAGAATGCAATTTCATTGCCCTTAATAAATCATTTCTTTTTGCTTGTTTAAAAATGATAGGGAGTTTAATTTTACAAAGAAACTGATGCCAGGTGCCAAAAACAGGTGTGATGCAGTGGTTTAAATGCAAGGTAAGAGATAAATAAATGTGAAATGCCCGTCTTTCACAAATTCGTTTTTAAGTGTAAGTGCCTTCATTTTATCTAAAAACATCAATTCCAAAATTAAGGCACCCTTAATGTTATATGTTCCTAAAATAATTGCAATGGATAATAATTCATTATATTTTCATACATGTTATCCACCATATACATATTAATATATTGTAGTATAATAGACGATATGTAACACATTACAGTTTGTGTTCAGAATACATCCTATTTTTATAGAGATGTGGTTACATATTGAACCTCTGTCAATAAAATTAAAATCAAAGTCAAACTGATTTCTGCCTAATCTCATCAATTTGAATCAATATAAATAGGCAATCTAGGTGAAATAATTCACCTAGATAATTCCACATTTCAGAATTTGACAACTTAGTGAAGATAATAGAGTCTTACAAAAACTCAACATTTTTAAACCCCTTTAAAATTGTTTCTGAGGGGTGCCTGGCTGCCTCAATTGGTAGAGCATACAACTCTTGACTCTGAGCATGCCTCAATTGGTAGAGCATACAACCCATACAACTCTGGGTCATGAGTTCGAGCGCCATGTTGGTAGAGATTACTTTTTAAAAAGAAAGAAAATCACTTCTGATTCAAAATATATAGATATAGATATAGATAAGTCTATAATAATCATGTTGTGATAAGAGCTATGATGATTTTCACATCCTTCAGAACTATCCTCTGGCAAAAATGCTGTGATAGAGTTAATGGTTTACTTTAAACTTGCTAAAAATACCATTTATTCCATCTTGAAGTTCAATATGGTGAAATGAATTAAAGTAAAGCATAAATTGCTTATCAATTTTCTTTCTTGCTTTTTTTTCTTATTCATGACAGCACATATTCTCTCATGAATCTATTTTAATTTGAAACAATTTTATTTTTAAAATTTTACAATATGTATTTAACCTTTTGTCTACTGTATGTCACATATAATGGTTGCCCTGTATAAAACTAACAGTTTTCTTAACAATATTGTGTAATGAGATTGATCTCAGTTGCCCCGAAGCCAACATCTTTGGATTCTTTATTCATCAACATCCATTCAGTGTAGTCAGGAGAAGAGTTCATGCTGAACTATAAAGGAAACTTCTTGTAAATAAGAATGACATATATAACATGTCTTTATGAAATGGAAGCTGAAATCTAAAACACCTCTGTTTTTGAAGTGAAGACATTCATAATCAAGGAAAGGAATTATTTTCTTCCAAAATACACACAGATAAATATCCAGGCTTATATTTGGGGATTCTTATGTAGTCAACTCTTGAGTTCCTACAATTGTTGAGGAAATTATTCCCATGGGGAGGTCTAAAACATAGGTTTATTTTCCCAAATTATGTAAGAAATGACAGAACGGTTGACAAAATAGAATAATGCTATCAAGGGATACAATTCTAATAGTTAACTTGGGGCCACAATACTGAGTGCCTTCTTAATGCTGCCCCTCATTCCAGGCAAACTACAGAGCTTCAGGTTCATGAATGATGGAATGACTTTATAAATAATCATCCCATGGGTGTGGGGTGGCTCAGTCAGTTAAGTGTCCCACTCTTGGTTAAAGCTCAGGTCATGATCTCCTCGTTTGTGAGTTTGTGAGCCTCCTTGGGATTCTATCCCTCCTTCTCTCTCTCTGACCTTCCCCTGTTCACTCTCTGTCTCTCAAAAAAATAAGTAAACTAAAAAAAAATAAAAAATAAAAAATAAATAATCATTCCAGAGAGTGGACTCCTTATGTAAATACTTTTATAATTTGTAGAGTTAGAAATGTAACATATCAGCTAAAGGCATTATGTTAAAATGAAATACATCTATCTGCTAGGATATTTTTGTAAAAGTCTGTGAGCTTAATCAAACCCATCTATTTAGGATACATGCTTATATTTCAAGAAGTCTTTAGGGAAAAATATATTCCTTAAGATTGGTTTTGCACCTACTCCTTTAAATTCAAGAGACTATTACATTTATTAGTTTAAGTTAGTTTAATGGAATTAATGAAATTTAGCAACCACTATGTACAGAGTTCTAGGAGTCAAGGAACAGGATGTGACCTTCTGAACTGCCAAAGTGTCTTGATTGTCCCTCATGTGTTCCTGATACCACTTCAGTCTCTCAGTATGATTTTCTCTCCTGAGCAGAGCAGCTTTGGTTGATTTCCACCTTAAGTAAAATGTTGTTTTCGTAAGTATGGAAGTATTCACCAGCTGTCATCAAAGTTTACTGGAACAGTTACCAACGTACTCAGTTACTTCTAAGGCAGTGAAAAGATAATGTGTCATTGAAGGAAGTTTGAGAATTTTTGATGAAAGAAAATTCAGGGGATGCTTGGGTGGCTCAGTTGGTTAGGCGTCGAACCTCGGCTCAGGTCATGATCTCATGTCTCGTGAGTTCCAGCCCCCCATCCGGCTCTGTGCTGACAGCTCGGAGCCTGGCGCCTGCTTCAGATCTTCAGATTCTGTGTCTCCCTCTCTCTCTGCCTCTCCCCTGCTCTATATCTCTCTCAAACATAAACAGTAAAGGGGCGCCTGGGTGGCTCAGTCGGTTAAGCGGCCGACTTTGGCTCAGGTCATGATCTCTCGGTCCGTGAGTTCAAGCCCCGCGTGGGGCTCTGTGCTGACAGCTCAGAGCCTGGAGCCTGTTTCAGATTCTGTGTCTCCCTCTCTCTGACCCTCCCCCATTCATGCTCAGTCTCTCTCTGTCTCAAAAATAAATAAACGTTAAAAAAAATTAAAAAAAAAAACAAAAAAAAACCCAAAAAAAACATAAACAGTAAAAAAAAAAAAAGAAAGAAATTAAAAAAGAAAATGAAGGAGATTTGCTCACTATAAGTCATGCATATAACAATAATTATTCATATATACAGATTAGATATATAGTTATAACTAGAAATAATTATACCTGTAGGTTAATGTATGTATATGTGTACATGTGTGCACGTGTGCTTAAATTTCCAAAAGGAAGGTGGAATATGAATATGTCTCACATTCTTAGGAAATATTTTATTTTTTTTATTTTTATGGAGTATTGTAAAAAACATGTTGGAAAATACTGGCTTGGGTAAATGATTTTTATGAGACAGCATAGACTGTAAAACTCTTCTGCATGTTGGTTCATGAAGCCCCGAGCTGGGGTATAGAATGTATTTCACAGGCAACTTAAAAAGATGTGTTTCTGTTGCCGGAAGAAAGATTCCAAAAATATATATATATAATTGTCACTTCTTGTGTAACAATGACTGCTATCATCTCCAAAATACTTTATGTTCATTGCTTACATGTCAATGTCATTGAGAAAATAGACCATTCACACCTGACATCCGGTTAATGTATTTACATGATTGTTCCAAATACACATATTCTGTTTCCTCCCATGGAAAATCTTCCACAATGACAAAACTAGAAAATTCTCAGTGTTGAGCATTATTACCCCTTTATTTCTTGTGTGGTAAAATATGTATTTTGTCCCTGAGTTAATGCTTATGATAATATTCTGCTACTAAATATATATGAAATATTTAACCAGGGATCTAATTTACTTCAGTGTTTTACATAGTGGTCTCATATTTGCATATCTTTTGCCTGTACAAGCAAAGTGAAACAAACTACCAGGCACTTATCTGATTTGCTCATTCATTCAAAACAGAAAGGGAAGCGACATAATTTCTATAAAATAAATCGTGCATATTCAATTACATAACAAGATGGTTTTGATTATCCAACGAGATTATTGCTTTTGCCTGTTAGATGCAGCGCTTATCCCAAAATGTCTTCTTTCATATTTTCCACAAATATATATTTTTAATTTCTTTAATAATTTTATATGTTTAATCTCTATCGCTATTTATATAATATTTTCCTAACCTTATCTGTTATAATCACATAAATACTGACTGTAAAATAGATGGTATTATTTTACCAGAGCAAATTGTAGCACTCAGACTACAATTTGCTCTATTTTGTATATATCTATGGTGCAAATGTATACGCATATACATTACTCTGTGTGTGTATATATATATCCGTGTGTGTGTGTGTGTGTGTATATATATATATATATATACATATGTATATATGTATATATATATATATATATATATATCCAATACCCATGATATATATCCATATATCCAATCTTCAATATGCATTTTTTATGCTAGGTTTATTACATAAGAAATTATAAATTCACAGATTATGATACTTATATGCTTTCTTGAAATTAAGAATGAACTGTAACTTTTGCAATTATTTCCATACATTTCTACATTTTTTTTTTACAGCCACGGTTCCATAATTTTATACTAATCTTTATAAAGTTAGATACACCTCTTTTTACTTACCTTGTGGACACACGAAACGAATGTTGTACAAAAAGCAGCAAATCTTAAAAGACATTCAGTTTAAGGACTTCCTCTCTGAGTATACCTCCAGCCCCATCTGCTACTCCACCCGCTTCCCAGTGCCTCCTTTTTCACTGTCAAGAAATATCATAGTTTTGGAACCAAAGTACCCATAGCTACCAAGCAACACTTAAGAGACTTTGTTTCCTTAATTCCTCTTGTAGCCTTTCATCTTTTTGTTTTGTTTTTTTAATTTTTTTTAAACTTTTATTTATTTTTGAGACAGAGAGAGATAGAGTGTGAGCAGGGGAGGTACAGAGAGAGAAGGAGACACAGAATCCGAAGCAGGCTCCAGGCTCTGAGCTGTCAGCACAGAGCCCGACGCGGGGCTCGAACCCACAGACCGCGAGATCATGACCTGAGCCGAAGTCCTCCGCTTAACCGACTGAGCCACCCAGGCGCCCCAACCTTTCACCTTTTGGTTGTACATTGCCACTTTTCCAACTTAAGCACCTTCTTCAAAATTCAAAGTTGTTTTTAAAATATAATAAAGTTCTTTATAATCCTCTTTTTTAAAAAATAAGCTATTTTTTTTTCAATGAACCCAATGTTGGGTTGGGTAAATTAAGTAATCTGCATGAAGAAGTCACCTTGACCTGAGATTGAGTAAGCAAGTCAAATGAACTCCCGGATCCAGTATGACTCCCAAATCACTCTGCATTCTTCAAGGAAGAGCATAATTTTTTTTTCCCCCTTCCAGGAAGCTACTTTCTGAAAATCTCCAGTTATGGCCAGAACATAGTCATTTCCTCACTATCTTGATGGAATTGACAATCTCGTTTATTTTGTTTTATGATCTTGAACTCAGATTGCATTACATTTAGTAGTCAGGGATGACTGAGCAACTATATTAATTATAGATCCTATTTTACATCTGGGGATAAATTTGCTAATATTCGTTCCATCTTCCTTTTCTCCTTCTCCACTTATCTAGTCAGCTATGAAGTTCTATCGATATGGACCCTCTAACAAACTAGTCTTTTAAATCCCATTTATATATTCTTCACCTCCATAAAGGTATATATTGTATTTATATGAGAACATAAACTGTACAGGGTGTGTGTGTGATATACTGCCCCATTTGATGCTAAAATAAAGAGCTACAAAGATAATCTCGATACAAAAGGTAGTTCAAGTAATTTGACTGAGTACCTTGACTGATCAGTCTCCAACCACAGGCCTTCAGATTCCAATTAAAGTGTTTTTGTTTTTAATTCTCTAAGTTTCTAACTATTGTCACTGAACATGTTTGCTTCTGACCAATTTACCATTGAACTAAATTTCAAATTTCACTTTGATCATGCCCTAGACATGGTCAAATCCTTCAATAGAAACTCATTGAACTTAGTTTAAAAGAAAAATTCCCCAGGCATTAAGATTGTTTTTATAATTTGGCCCAAACTTGCTTTAATATGTATCCCTTCGACACTACTCTACACAAACCAAAATAATATCTTTATAATTAGCACTTCAACTACTTCAAAAATAACTTGAGACTTAAAGGACTAGTTAAAGATAAATCTCCTAATACCTTTGAAATTATCTCTTCAAACATGATTTAAATAGTTTGATTTTGACACGCATCTAAATCTTTCCTCATGCTGGACTCCCTTTTATTCTCCCTTTCCAAATAGCAGATTTAAATCCTATGCATATATTTTATTTTATTTTATGTGATTTGATTTTTTTTTTAATTCTTTCCATTGGCCAAAAGTTTTCTTCTGCAGTAATGATTTATTTTACCATCTGTTCATCTTTTAAGAGAAAGGCATTTTCTTAATTCTTTTATGATATATCTATTCTCTCTACTGTATATTTTATCCCTCCATATATCTCATAATTGTATTATTAATTGTAGGATTTATAGCATGTCTCACCAAAAATATCTCATGCTATACATTCAGCAAAAATATCTTGACTAATATTCACTTTTGTGAGTTCACATCTATAAGAAGTTTTGAGTTATGATACTTTCCGTGAATATCGCACTCCGAGAAAAACATAGTCCGTGACTCCATTCAGTAGACAGACTGCATCCTAACCTGTTCAGATGCTGTCTGTGACGTGTCTTCCAGGTTTCTGATCTGAGGTTACTTTAGCTTTTCCAGAAAGTTGACAATTAAATGAATTGTCAGCTTCCAGACTTCACCCCTTCAAATTTCTTGTCTCTTGAAAGTTTACTGAAAATTCACAATCTTGAATTTCAGAGCAAACTATGGGTAAAAACCAAGTTCTTTTCTAAATTCTGGGAGACATAAGCAACAGTTCTTTTCAACATATATTTTCCTCATAAATCTATGACCTTAAGAAATAAGGATGTTATGATGAAATTTTTGATGATTTCACTGGGGATTATTATGAATGTCTTATTGGTGTTTTTATATACAAGTTATTATGCTAACGCCCTTTGACATTTTGGGGCCAGGTTCATCTGCTCGGGTGACTGCTGCTTCAACGACAGTGCCTTGAGTCACTTTATGTTTGTGAAAAGTTGTCTAATTGTTTCAAAATGTTTAAACCTCCATATATGTAGCTGACTAGAGGGTTAGATTTTAAGTGTGTTTATTAATACATTATATGGTTTGTAATTTTGCATTAAAACTCTATTTTCACAGAATAAAAATTAAATAGAGATAAGTGTCATCAGGACTAAGCACAAAGTAGTTGATATAGCCTTATAAGACATTTTAAGGCATCATAATTCTCATAACATTTTTCAGTTTGACCATTTAAGAATACATAATTCTTAGGGGTGCCTGGATGGCTCAGTCAGTTAAGAGTATGGCTTCAGCTCAGATCATGATCTCATGTCTCATGAGTTTGAGCCCCACATCAGGCTCTGTGCTGACAGCTCAGAGCCTGGAGCCTGCTTCAGTTTCTGGGTCTCCCTTTCTCTCTGCCCCTCCCCCACTCGTGCACACTATCTCTCTCTCTCTCTCTCTCTCTCTCTCTCTCTCTCTCAAAAATAAATAAATATTAAAAAAAGAATACATAATTCTTATCCAAATTTTTATTTGGACTATTACGATTCTCTAGATGCAAAACCAAGAAAGTCAAGGTAATCATAAAACATGAAATATGGTATCATATCAACTGAGTAAAAGCTACCATATTAAATATATCAGCAAATAGGTAAGTTTATTGTTGAAAATTCTATATAATTAGACACTTGACACTTCCTGAGTCTTTTTAAGGTAAAAATGTAAATAATAAGAGTTTTATAACATACGTAAATAGGCCAGTGAAGTGTTTCCATTATTTTGGTAATGTTTCCACATTTCACAGATTACTCCCTGTCAAAATCATCTTAAAATAAACTAAAAATAGATCATTGATTTTATCACTTTGGGTTTACATTCAATAAATATTTGAAGCACTTATTTGTGCAAAGTATTACCGAATATATAGCTTCAGCAAGTTCGACATTTTTTGAATGAATCAATGTAAATCTCTGGCACATAGGCATGACATGAATTTGAAGACTCATCTGCCAGTCCCATTTTCTTGAAAAGGAGCATTTGATTAAGAGTCCAACATTCTTAATAATTCTGTCAAAATTATCAGTGGGCATATTCTAAGAAGACAAAATAAAATACAGGGTATTTTCAGTTTTAAATTAGTTAAAATTAGTCTTAAATTAGCTAAATGAGTAAGCACATTTTGAACAAACCGTTTGATTTTGAAGTTGTTTCTATTAAATTTTTCTTGTCTTAAATAAAGAAATCAAAATGATTTTAAAAACAACAACCTTTAAGTATAATTATTTTGGAAATATAAAAAAAAACAGGGCAAACTGAAGCCATTAATTAATTTATAAATTCTATAATCAGGAGAGATTCAACAACTCATATTATCTGGTGCTACACAATATGTATCTTTTGAGCTGAAAAATAAGCTGAATAGGAGCCTACTGATTTCTGGAACAAATATGGAAAGTAAATGCTGTATGTTGGCAATACGTGATACTAACTAGTCATTACAAGTTTGTCAGGAAGATACGGCTTTTTACTAAAACTGACCTCTCAGAGAAACACCCTCCCCAAATTTTCCAAACCAGAATATGCCTATATTGGGCAATATTAAATAACACTAAAAGCAGATGTAGTTTTAATTTTGTGAATATTTTAATGGCTCTGTATCAAAAAAAGGATGCCTATTATTATTATTATTATTATTTTAAAGAGAGAGACAGAGCACTAGCCAGGGAGAGGGGCAGAGGGAGAGAGAGAGAGAATCTTAAGCAGGTTGCACACTCCATGCAGAGCTCAATGAGGGGCTCCATTCAACGACCCTGGGATGGCGAGCTGAGCTGAAATCAAGAGTTGGACATTCAACGACTCAGTCACCCAAGTACTCTTATTATTATTATTATTATTATTATTATTATTATTTTAAAGAAGTTTATTTAAAATTATTCAGATTTGGGGCACCTCCGTGGCTCATTTAGTTAAGCATCTGCCTATGGCTTGGTCATGATCTCATGGTTCATAAGTTTGAGTCCTGCATCGGGCTCTTCACTAACTGGAGCCTACTTCAGATCCTCTGTCTTCTTCTCTCTCCACCCCTCCCCAGCTTGTGCTCTCTCTCTCAAAAATAAATAAACATTAAATTTTTTTTCATGAAAATAAATAAATAAATAAATAAAATGATTCAGATTTGGGGAATATGAAAACAATAACATAGACGATATAATTCTCTGGTCCAACTAGGTTTTGCAATAAAAATAGACAATTACAGAATGAATGCATTATATACTCCTCGTTTTATCCCTTAAGGGCATTACTTATCATACCTAAAATTAAATGATGATTCATGGAGTTCTAGGGTATATTCCTTTGAAAGAACCTAGAGTAAGGCATACTCATTATATGAGTAGTTTGGAGAATATCCACATATATCAAAGATCAATTGGAGTAAGGTAAATTCTCGTGAAAATTAAGGGGTGTACTAAATTAAATTAAAATAGATTGCTGTATAATATGTGCTAGATTAAAAACATGTATAGTTGGTTTCTAAATTTCAGTAGGACCTGGTGGAAAGTAGTCTAAAGAAAATATTTAGGCTATTTTATGTTGAATATTATTTAACCCATGAGACTATTCAAATGATTTATATCTGGGAAAGAGAATAGCATACAATTTTAATGCCAGGCAATTTGGTTGTTAGCGTAAGGCTGACAGGAGATCAAGTGTTTTTCGTCAACCATAAAAGTTCATCATCTCTGGAAAGCAGGTATCTCATTTTCTGTTGTCTGTTTTTTAAGAAGATGGAATAAAAAAAGAACAAACTATTTCTCCTTTTCTAAAAGATACTATTTTCTTATTCTTTTAATATGCCCAAGTTATTTCACTTAAAAGATTATTATGTACCTAAATATACTCTTACCGTACAATTTAGCAATTATACTCCTTGGCACTTGCCCAGAGGAGTTGAAAATTTATGTTCACACAAAAAGCTGCACACAGATATTGAGAGCAGCTTTATTAATAATTGCCACAACTTGGGAACAACCAAGATGCCTTCAGTAGATGAATGAATAAGGAAACTGTAGCATGTCCAAGTAATGTAATAGGATTCAGTGCTAAAAAGACATGAGCTATCAAGTCATGGGAAGAAATAGAGGAAACTCATATATAACTAAGTGAAAGATGCCAAATTGAAAAGTCTACATACTGTAAGATTCCAACTAAGTGACATTCTGAAAAAGGCAAAATAATGAAGACAGTATAAAGATCAATGGTTGTCAAATTGGGAGGGAAGAAAAAGAGGAGTACAGAGGATTTTTAGGACCCTGGAAATTTTTGCATGATCCTATCATGGTAGATACATTTGCTCAAAAGCATAGAGTAACAACACCCTAATGTAAAGTCTGGACTTTAGGTAATCATGATGTATCAGTGTAGTTTCATCAATTTAAAAAAAAAGTGTTCTCACTCTGGTGGAGGATGTTGATAATGGAGGAGGCCATGCTTGCCTAGGGGAAGGATGTATATAGGAAATCTCTGTGTCTTCTGCTCATTTTTTTTTAAGGTTATTTATTATTTTGAGAGAGAGAGAGAGAGAGAGAGAGAGAGAGAGCATGTGCACGCACACACGAGCACAAGAGGGCCAGAGAGAGAGAGAGAGAGAGAGAATCCCAAGCAGCCTCTGTGTTGTGTAGTGAGCCGAACATGGGGCTCTATTTCACGACCCTGAGATCATGACCTGAGCTGAATCAAGAGTCAGACGCTTAACCAACTGAGCCACCCAGGCGCCCCTCTTCCGCACAATTTTGCTATAAAACTAACACTGCTCCACAATTAAAACTACAAATTAAATCTAGTGATATTTTTAAAAGAATTTCATATCAAATACACACAAATGTCTTAAAAACCATTTTCTAACCGAAAAAATTATACTGATTTCATGTCCCATTATAATTAATTATGAACAAATATGATAAAAGGGGACTTTTTCAAGTTAAACTTAGATATTATTTTTAATTGAATAAGAATATGAACTTCACTCCTTACCATAGATCATTTATAACAGATATTCAGTATCATGTTTAGGAATTTTGAACAGAGCAACTCTTTAACAAAGTTGTCTCAGATTTGTATGTTGTAGTTTAATTACAAATATGGTATACATGTGTGGCAAATCATTATTTTAAGACTGTTACAAACAGACTGACTATCACTGGCAATTCTGACATTTCGTCAATAGGGGATTACGGTTCCTTGACGACACATTAAGCATAAATAATTTCAGTTACCAAATAAATGGCCCCCAAAATACTACATTCATCAATGAGTAAATAACTCTTAAAAATAGAATGGTCTTAGTCAAATAATTAGGATGAATGTTATCTAAATTCCCTCTGGGAAGAATAGTAAAGATAAACAGAGCAAGATGCAGTATATAATTACCTGTATTTACCTGTAAGTCCTTTTTAAGATTCTTGTTTCTGCTTTTTGTAACATTCCTACTCTTTTTTTTTTTTCTTTTTCTTTTCTGACTTATGTTGCGTATCTATGAGTGTGTGGCTTTTCAAAGGGAAGTGGTTTGTTTTCTTGTAAGAGGTCTTGGCACACTGAGGAAAATTGTACGTCTTCAACAGTCTCACTATGTTGACTGTAGCAATTAATCGAAGAGCTCTTGACTGTGGGTTCCTCAGCTGTAAAATAAGAACCCGTTTTATATCATCTATAAAGTCATTTCTTTACAATTCTATGGCTTCCATGCATTTGTATTTCATTCTTTAAGTAGTAAGAAAGTCGTTGAGAATCCCTGGAGAAAATCTTATTTTTTTTTTCCCCTCTCCTCTATCTGAACTACTTTATATCATTGTTTTTACCCTAGTTCCCTTCCACACTCAAATAGTGAGTAATCATCAGTACAGTTCGATTAGGTTTTGGAAGTATTATCTGTTTCTCTTCTTCCTATCTTTTTCTCTATTTTAAGTTCTACCTAGCTGTCTACGAATTTTAACAACAGGCACCTGTTACTATATAATGTCAGAGAAGTATTTGCCTATTTGGAGTGCCAGCTGTCTTCCAAGAACCGTGCATGGCACCCTGAGAGAATGACATTTATTTACACTTTAAAAATAAAAAAACCAAAAACTGGAAGAGGTTAAAATCTTGCTCAGAGCCAGACATCAAGTTGCAGATACTGATTTAAACTCATATCTGCCAAATTCAGAAGTTATTTTTCTTTCTTCTGCATCATACTGAATTTGAGTCACTATTAAAATGGAATGCACAGTCTCAAAACACTGCCAAATAAGGGAGTTTAAGGCAAATCATTTACTTTGTATTGAACGTAGCTAGTATATGTTAATTTTTAAAGTCACTGGCTAATTGCAAGTGTGTCTTTCTTCCAGGCCAAAACGGGTTATAACTTAGCGTGTTAACTTTCACACAGAATGCCTCTCTAAATACCAGTTTAATTGTATTGAAATACAAATCAAAACCACACTGAGATATCACCTCACGCCAGTCAGAGTGGCCAAAATGAACAAATCAGGAGACTATAGATTCTGGAAAGGATGCGGAGAAAGGGGAACCCTCTTGCACTGTTGGTGGGAATGCAAACTAGTGCAGCCACTCTGGAAAGCAGTGTGGAGGTTCCTCAAAAAATTAAAAATCGATCTACCCTATGACCCAGCAATAGCACTGCTAGGAATGTACCCAAGGATACAGGAGTGCTGATGCATAGGGGAACCTGTACCCCAATGTTTATAGCAGCACTCTCAACAATAGCCAAATTATGGAAAGAGCCTAAATGTCCATCAACTGACGAATGGATAAAGAAGATGTGGTTTATATATACAATGGAATACTACCGGGCAATGAGAAAGAATGAAATCTGGCCATTTGCAACGTGGATGGAACTGGAGGGTATTATGCTAAGTGAAATAAGCCAGGCAGAAAAAGACAGATACCATATGTTTTCACTCATAGGTGGATCTTGAGAAACTTAACAGAAGACAATGGGAGAGGGGAAGGGGAAAAAAAAATTACAGAGAGGGAGGGAGGCAAACCACAAGAGACTCTTAAGGACTGAGAACAAACTGAGGGTTGATGGGGGTGGGAGAGAGGGGAAAGTGGGTGATGGGCATTGAGGAGGGCACTTGTTGGGATGAGCACTGGGTGTTGTATGGAAACCAATCTGTCAATAAATCATATTTAAAAAAATAAAAATAAATAAAAAATAAAAAATATGCTAACACCTTTTTGTTCTTAGGCATATGTGTTTTAAAAGAAAGCTATTTAGGGGCACCTGGGTGGCTCAGTCAGTTAAGCATCGGACTTCTCGGTCATGATCTTGTGGTTCGTGGGTTTGAGCCCTGAGTCAGGCTCTGTGCTGACAGCTCAGAGCCTGGAGCCTGCTTCAGATTCTGTGTCTCCCTCTCTCTCTGTCCCATCCCCATTCTCTCTCTCTCTCTCTCTTTCTCTCCCTCTCTCTCTTTCTCTCTCTCTCAAAATGAATACACATTAAAAAAAATTAAAAAGAAAGCTATTCAAAGAATTTAAAAAAATACTTGATTAATGAAAAACTCTGTTACAGCAAATTGTGAGTGAAAAAGATTGGTTTGAGTTTATGGGATGTAATACCCAGCAGTACTTGTGATAGTTAATGAGCAAAATTTTGGACCCACAGGGGGGCAGTTTCCATATGTGTTGTATGGCACACAGAATAACATTAAAGCTATGTTTCCTATCTAAAATCATGTGTTTTTAAAACACCTTTAAAATAATCAATGGCAATCTTTCAATAAATGCAACTATATATATATAATACTTCAAAGAAACAATAATGAAAATATATTTTTTTAATCTCTTTGAAAATTCTTAAATTGAGTTATTCAAAGACTTTGACTTTTAATTAATAAAGCTCATTATGAATCATGTGGCAATAAGGCAGTCATATTTACCTCTTAGTGGTGGAAATAGCGTGAAAATTATATGTTAATAAAGGAGATTTTTTTAGGGGGGCCTGTGTGGCTCGGTTAAGCGTCCAACTTCGGCTTAGGTCGTGATCTCACAGTTCGTGGGTTCAAGCCCCATGTCCGGCTCTGTGCTGACAGCTCAGAGCCTGGAGTCTGTTTCAGATTCTGTGTCTCCCTCTCTCTCTGCCCCTCCCCTGTTCATGCTCTGTCTCTGTCTCAAGAATAAATAAACATTAAAAAAATAAATAAAGGATATTTTTTTAAAGTTCTATTTCATCAAAGGAAAACAAAATCAAAGATGTATAAGTTAAATGTTTCTTTGAAAAAGTGAAACCCTTGAGTGAGTAATAATATAAAAACCTATTCATGAAATTCATAAAATTGAAGTCAATTCACAAAAATGGTAAGCTCAGTCAATGAAATACATATTTGTGTGAGACAATTATTTAAACAATAGTACAAAAGGTACACTGACTTCATACATCCCTTTTTGTACAAAAGGCTTTGCAGTTTTCAATTAGTGATAACTTTCTATTACTGGCAACTTCTCCATTTGTGATTTAAAATAAACAAGTAGGGGCACCTGGGTGGCTCAGTCAGTTAAATGTCCAACTCTTGATTTCTGCTCAGGTCGTGATCTCCCTGTTCCTGGGATTGAGCCCCGCATCTGATGGTGCTGGCAGCATGGGGCCTGCTTGGGATTCTCTCTCCCTCTCTCTCTGTCCCTTCCCTGCTCATGCACGTTCTCTCACACACACTCACTTTCTCTCCCAAAATAAATAAATAAACTTTAGCAATAAAATAAAATATAAAATAAAATAAATAAAAGGTAGTTGGAAGACAAAACAACTCGAAAACAAAATCAAGTAGAAATGATAATGTACTGTTTTGCAAATTAATACAACGGGGGGTTGTTTGGTGACATAGGAAGGGAAGAACGGAAACCCTAGGTTGTTTGTTCCATTCTCTCGTGTGTTTATCAAATATTTGCAGACTTATTATTTGACAACTTCTCTACTAGTACCTTAAGATACGTCATGTCAAAAATATATGGTTCCCGTCCTCTGGGTGTTTGTCACAAAAACTCTAGACATGGCAGTGGAGGCTTTGCTTTTGCTCTCCTCAGTGCTATTGAAAAATAAATAAATAAATAAATTAATTAATTAATTTTAAAAAATGGTGCCTAACAGGAGAGTGATGTTAATGATTTATCATGAACTTTAAGCTGCATAAGGCAGGAAGAAATAAAGCTCATAGCAGTAAAATGATGGAAAGATCGATAGTTCTAATTTCCACTGTGTTGAATGGCTGTAGGTGTTGGGGCATTGGAGGGAGAAACTGTAACAAAGGAAGAAGGTGGTCCCAGAGCAGAAAGTATGAAACAAATTGCAGGGCAAGAGTAATGAAACTATTTCAGGGGAAAAGTGTGAGCTATCGCTAAGGCCGTGAGTGACTGATGTGAGGGTAGAGGACAAGATCATTGGAGGAGAAGGGCAAAAGTATCTAAGAAGCCAGGTTTTAGAAGAAAATGCTTCATAGATTTTGGAATCATCAATATTTCTATAAAACTTTTCACTTAAACTGCAATACTGAAAATCTTTGTTTCTAGTTTTGGTTGTGTCTACTATTTGCACAATATATACATTATTGAAATAGAATGCTGCCTGCATATTTTCTTATAAGGAACTTCAAAATAATTTCTTATGCAAATTATTGTCCCTATGTTTTGCTATATTATTAAAGATTTCCTAACTTCAGATTAGATCTATGCCCTGAATTTCATCTAATGTACTGTAGAATAAAAAACTTTTTTTTCATTTCTCCTGATATATCTTAAATTTTCTTTAATGTTTATTAATTTGAGAGAGAGAGCGAGACATAGAATGTGAGCAGGGGAAGAGTAGAGAGAGAAAGAGAGGGAGACACAGAATCCAAAGCAGGCTGAGCTTTCAGCACAGAGCCCAATGTGAAGCCCAAACTCATGAACCACAAGATCATGACCTGGGCTGAAGTCAGACGCTTAACTGACTGAGCCACCAGGCACCCCAACTTGTAACATATCTTAAATAGCATCCTGGTACTATAAAGTAGTGACATCCAGTAGAAATAGAATGTGAGCCACATAATATAATTTAGAATTTTCTACATTGTATATAGGCTTATTTCCTGAATGAAATAAAAGCCGTGCAGACTGAAAAAAATAAAATAGAATATTCTCATAGCCACATTTAAAGATGTAAAAAGAAATAGACAATACTGATCTAATAATGTGTTTAACATAATATGGCCAAAATATTATTCTTTCTACATGTATTCAAAATAGTTATATTCTTTTTTTCATCTTTGATATCTTGTATGTAGTTTATACTTCTAACATATAATTTGTACTAATCCTATTTATTTTTTTTTAATTTTTTTAACGTTTATTTATTTTTGAGACAGAGAGAGACAGAGCATGAATGGGGGAGGGTCAGAGAGAGAGGGAGACACAGAATCTGAAACAGGCTCCAGGCTCTGAGCTGTCAGCACAGAACCTGACGCGGGGCTTGAACTCACAGACCGTGAGATCATGACCTGAGCCGAAGTCGGATGCTTAACCGACTGAGCCACCCAGGCACCCCTGTACTAATCCTATTTAAAGGACTCAACAGCCACATGTGATTATTGGCTATAGTAGTGAATACCACAGGTCTATATATCATATTTAATATTATTTTAAGTATAAAATGTAGCAGTAAGGCATCATATAGTCTTTTTTTTTTCATTTATACTTTTTTTAATGTATATTTATTTTGCAAGAGAGAGAGAGCATGAGCAGGAGAGGGGCAGGGAAAGAGAAAGAATCCCAAGCAGTCACCACGCTCAGTGCAGAACTGGACATGGGCTCTGTCTCAGAAACTTGAGGTCAGGATGTGAGCCGATAACAAGAGTCAAACCCTTAACCAACTGAGCCACACGAGCACCCCACATTTCTAATTTTTAAATTAATATTGCAAGATTTTATTTTTCCAAGAAAAGTAAAGAAAGAACATTTTGAAATTTTGTTTGTTTGTTTGTTTGTTTGTTTGTTTTGAGAGAGAGAGAGTGCGAGTGTGAGAGGGGCAGGGACAGAGAGAGAGAGACAGAATCTGAAGCAGCTTCAGGCTCCGAGCTGTCAGCACATAGTCCTACGCGGGGTGGGAACTCATGAACATTGAGATCAGGATATGAGCTGAAGTTGGACGCTTAACCAACTGAGCCACCCATGGGCCTCAGAAAGAAAGAACATTCTATGGTGCAAACTGTTCACAGGTGAATTGAGAGAACAGGTGTAGTTATACCTTGATTGTATCCATTTTTCAGACATTCATAGTATCAATAGTACATCCTACTAGAGCTCTATTTTCTTGGCTCAATTATTTTGGACTCCTATTGGTGAAATAATGATGGCTTTTTTTCTCTGCATCTTTTCATTCACAGCTTTGGCTTTCTTAATTCTGTGAGTCAATTTAGAATAGAAAATACTATAAAGAGTGTAATTCAATAGAAAATAACTAAGTCACCTAGATGTGTTCCATTTTAGTAATCAAATGTAGATTTTTCTCTTTAAAAGCTGTCCCTTGTTTTGAAATCATTAAACATTAATTTGGTGTGATTATTTTTAGGACACATCAGTACCATACATTTTAATTTGTTTGTGAATTGAATAAATGTTCACTAAGCTTTTGTCCCAGGGTTTTGTTTTTTGGGGAGGGGAGATTGTTCTTTTTTTTTTTTTTTTTTTTTTTTTTTTTTTTAACATTTATTTATTTTTGAGACACGGAGAGACAGAGCATGAACAGGGGAGGGTCAGAGAGAGGGAGACACAGACTCTGAAACAGGCTCCAGGCTCTGAGCTGTCAGCACAGTGCCCGACGCAGGGCTCGAACTCACAGCCCTCACGGACCGCGAGATCATGACCTGGGCTGAAGTCGGCCGCTTAACCGACTGAGCCACCCAGGTGCCCCGAGATTGTTCTTTTAAACAAAATTATTTAATCATAGTTCTTTGTCCTTTTAAAGTTTGGAGATATTTTGGTATATTCCCTTTTTTCCATTTTTTTTATTTGTGTAGTTGACACATAATGTTACATTAATTTCAGATGTACAGCCTAGTTTCTCTGTACGTTGCTATGCTCATCACAAGGGTCGTGTCAACCATACAACGCTATTACAATATCATTGACTATGCTGTGTCTTTTATTCCTGTGACTTATTCATTCCATAAGTGGAAACATGTATCTCCCACTTGCCTTCGCCCATTTTGCTGACCTCCCCAGTTCCCCCCGCTCTGGCGACTCATGTAGAAAATGTTAAGGTTCAGAGGGAGCCGACAGCCAAGATGAAGTCCCTGACTGTCTTCGGTGCAAAACGGTGGTTGTGACAGGTGACAGGTTACATACCTTCAAGTTGGGAGGGGATTAGGGATAACATAAGTCTCTAAGGACTTTTGGAACCAAGGTTTCCAGGACCTTGAGGGATCTAACTAGTGTTAGGAAAAGGTCATTTACTTCTGTCTAGTAAACCTTCAGTCACGAGAGCCTTTAGATGTATATCAGTAAGCCATTATCTTGGAGTGTGATTGCCAACATATATCCTGGGGTGGAGGGAGGTAGAGATAAAGGAAGTTTCAAGACCTATTTCAAGGATGTGTCAATGGACTGTAAGTTATAAGGAAATGTCTTTTTTTAATTTTGTTTTTGTTTTCCACATCAGCAACCATCAGTTTGTTCTCTGTATTTATAGATCTGATTCTTTTTGTTTACATATTTATTCATTTGTTTATTTTTTTAGATTCCACATATGAGTGAGATCACATGCTGTTTCTTTCTCAGTCTGATTTACTTCATTTAGCATAATACCCTCTAGGTCCATCCATTTTGTCGTAAATTTTTGCCCCTGTGTTAATCTGAGAGACATATAAGTGGTAAAAGCCACTCTCTGTCCAATCATATTATATTACTAAAATTACATATGATAATTGTATTTCTTCAATGTATTTATTTCTGATATTTCAGATCCTATTTTTGAGGCAAATTATTAATGAAAAAGTAGAGTTCACTACTACTTTTATTATTGAATATTTTTCAAATATTTTCTTCCTGAACCCACAGCATGGTTCTCTTCCTCTTTAAACTCCATTGCTTGCAAGATAGGTATCTATATAGAGGCATACTGGATTTTTCAGCGTAGGTAGCATTATTTACTAAAGCCTTGTATCACTTCAATATTTTCTTGGGTAATCTAAGTATGAGTCCTGCTATCAACCAAATGTCCCTTGGGTCTGAGCATTTTCGTCATGCCTGCTACTCTCCATTATCTGCCACTGCTCCCAAGGAAGCTGAATGTATCTTTGTGGGGCATGGGGACATAGATGGGTGGGTTTGCAGTGACCGAAGAAGTATGTGCCACACTGAGAACCAGCCAGCTATTTTTTTAGATGAAGTCCTTTATTATTTTTTTTCTTTTATCTTTTTTAAAATCTGAAAGTCTTAGAGCACATGCCTATTAGATAGGTTTTAAGATGTTTAGTATTAATAAGTAGAAGATAGAAGGCAGCCAAAGCCATCTAGCAGGAGAAGGAAGACTGAGTAGGGTACAGCAGTAAGATCTGAGATCCGGAGACACATATAGAATGCTAATTCTGTGGACCTCTCTGCTTGCTGCATGCTATTTCTTTCACACTTTTTCTTTTAAATTTTTATCAAAGTCTTAAAACGCTTTACATATAAACACTGCTTTTAAAAATTGTTTCCAATATACCATTCTACAGCTCCTGCTAAAAATGAACGACTGTTCAACCTGTTTACCAAAGCTCTGATGCTTTTCCAAATTTTTTTTTCGATATTTTTGGATGCTTTACATGGGAGAAAGAAAATGGATGGACTTAGAAATAAACATAACAAAACTAATTATTCACATATGGCTCTTCATCGTACTTATTTGTGTAAATGTTTAGCTTCTTTAATAGCACTTTCCAGACTTTGCACAAAGCACAAAACCTTGAATAAAATAGGCACCCAGGAAATACTTCACATTGACTGGTGTAAAATTACCATGAGCTTCAGATTCCCCAGCCATTCTGTTGATATTGTTTAGTGTAGATAACAAAGCCAAGTTTATGTCTAGCACTTTTCATTGGGAAATTACCAAGTCGATTGTCTTTGGCTCCTTCTTATGTTTGGTTCACACGGTCTCTCTCTTAAATCTTGGCACAATCTTTCTCCTAACATCAGGTTTGCTCACAGGACCTTCGAGTTCAACAGTTATTCTTTTCAAACAAAAATAAAAATAAATGTATACAAACTTCACAATTTCTTGTTTTTAACTGTTCGAAAAATAAATCTGTGTGAACTAATTCATACCAAAGGTGGAGAGACTGAAAGGAGACTCAATGTCTAAAATATGTTTTAATTTTTTTTAAGTTTATTTATTTTGAGAGAGAGAGGGTGCGTGTGCACGGGGAAGGGTCAGAGAGAAGGAGTAAGAATCCCCAGCAGGCTCTGTGCCATTAGCGCAGAGCCTGGTATTAGTTAAATAAATTAAATTTCTGAGATTTTAGTAAAAAATTTGTTGTTGGTGGTTTTACATTTGACATATTCAAAACTGTCATATTGTACCAGGCACTCTTATTTTCAGTACCTGATATGTTCATAGCTTTGACGTACCTCTGAAAACCCAGCGAAGTAATTTTAGTAGCATTGCAATTTCATGATGTTTAGATACAATTAAAATAAAGTAACAAGTTATTTCTTCAAACTTAGCCAATATTAAAAGCTAAGTTTTTAAGCATATTAGATTCCAAAAAATTGGTTTTCTTTTAAAAGAGTCAATTTGATTCCTAATTAAAATAGAAAGCACTTTATAAATATACAAAAGACATAGAGTGCAATAGCCTTATAAGTAAACCTAAAGAAATAGTTAATATTTTTTCATGCATATAATAAAACTATCATTTTAAACCATGGGTGAAAAAGTAGATATCTAAAATGAACTTATGCATTAGTCAGGATTTTTTAAATTATTCTAAATTTGAATATGTCGACATACCTTAGACTCTGATTAGCTGTCGTATCCTAGACTCCCATCATTTATAACAAAGACTTCACACATTTAATCCGCCTGAATTTTGAAGACTTAAGAGTATGTGACATCTGCCTTGAAGTTAGGGAGGATTCACTTTTTTTTCAACGACACTGAAACAAGGTTGGGGAATCCTACAGCATCAACAGTAGAGTCCGCCATCTACACTGCTGCCATTCAGCAATCAAATATTCATGCTTAAAATATTTAATCTCAGAATATAGTGTGAAATGGAGTACACATCGGTGGCGTCATATCACGATGTAATCTCAATACTGCCCCTGGATTAATTGTAGTGGGATGACTTCACTCAGTCATTCATGGTCTGAACTTGATCTGCCGACTCTGGCCACCTTAGCAACATACTAAAGTGGTAAGGGTAGGTTTTCTGCAGTAATAGTATTGCAACAGGGAATAAGATCCAGCTGAACTGAACTCAAATTCGTAAAACAAAAGACTGGAGACATCTTCAGACTGGCATTTACCAAAGGGAAGGTACTGAAGGATGTCAAGAAGAATTAGTCCATGGGACTAAGCCACCTGCATTTGTTAAAGGGCACTTACCCAGAGGAAAACACATTTTTACCTTTATGACGGGAGCAAAGGTAAGCAAGGCACCCACTGACGTCAGGACCTTATTCTTCCACAAGGATTGGGAGAGCCGGGCTGAAAATTATCTCCTTGCATATTTGCATTTCAAAGAACCAGCTCTCAGGACCTGGAGGAAACAGTTTTGGGTGGTAGATTTACATCTCAATGGGCAGAGAAAGAATTTAAAACTACAAGATTTCTAAAGTAACTTGCTCTAAGAGAGGCTGGAACAAACAGCTAATTTACCTGGTGGTACTGAACTTTCTCAGGCAGACATTTTAAGGGGATTTAGGGTCATCCTAGGCTCAGATTCTTAGGCTACTGGAAGCCAGGCTAAACTTAAGTCTTTAGTGCTAATGTTTGAATACAATCATTTTCCCTTAGAGTTCTGCAGTTCTCAATGTTGGCATTTGTTAGATTTTTTTTTCTTTCATTGCATTTTATTGCACTTATAGCTGTTGATTTAAGTTAGAGATCACAACTGCAAAACACAAAGTTAAGCTGGTAGTGGATGAAAAATAAGGTTATATATTTGCTAATACATACACAACAAAATCTGGTAATTCCGCACCAGACATTATTGTTTTAAACATTTTTTCTGGTTTGTTTGCTGTATTAAACACTGTGTTCCTTAAGTTACATTTTTAATCAAACTGTTTAAAGTTTATACATTTTTATCTTGCCAATGTGTATTCATGTGTCCTTAAGGAAGCCGAGATAGTCCAGGATGTTAAGGTATGGCTCCAATGTTAAGTCATTGTGTGAACTGGGGAGATACTTTCAGGATTTATGTCTCCTCAATAAATGAAGGGTAGTTGATTAAATGATCTCTTAAAAACATTTATGGTCTCCAAATTGTATGTTTATAAGTCTAATTTAATGACTTTATCAATTCTATCTATATGCTATAAAATACGCTAAAAGCTGTGTGGCATGCCTAACGATACAGGATATCCCCAAACTTTAAGAAGTAAAGCATGATGGCTTTACCTAGATGCCTTCTGTGGATGTTGGAGGGGCATGCCTCACTTCGGAATAACTGCCATCAGTCACAAGGATACCCGCTAAATTCGTGCAGTCATTTGGAAAATTTCTTTCTGCGCTACCCATACAGGACGTATTTATTTTCAGGTCAACTCGAATATTCACAACTAGAATACATTATTCCTGCATTTGTTCAGTCACTTAGTTATTCATTGCATCTGTTTTTTTCCACATCTCCTTAAGAATTTGTGACCAGTCCATATATTTTACTGAATAAAGATACAGAACTTGTCAACAGTGGTAACAGTTCATATTTATTGTGACTTTTCATATTCAGGCATACAGAGAAAAAAATAATATTTGGGACACAAAATACGGACAATCACCAAATTAACTATGTTTTGCACTAGTCATTTTTTAAAATACCCAAATAAGGTTATTTTAATGCTTTCATTTTCAGTATCTGCTTCATCTATCAGGTTTAAACATAACTATATATTAGCTATTTTTTAGTAGTATGTATTTTTCCTGATAAAAAAAGTCATGCATATCACTGAAGAACATTAGGAAAATATGGTAAACACGTAATGAGTATACTTCCAATGGAAATATTAATAAAAAGAGATAGCATAATATTAAACATGTAAATCTTCATATAATCTCCATTCCCAATGTAATGTTTTTAACTCAAACTCTCTACAGAACACTATCATGTATCATTAGCCCAACAATGGGAACTATAGTCATTCTAGTAAGCAATGTCAAAGAAACAACCCACCCTCTCTGTCACACATTGGATGTGCCAATCCGTTCTGTATAGATAGGCCCAGAATTTTACGCAGCTGTAATTTTTTTTTTCTTTTGTTTTTTTTAACTTACATGAATTTCTTAGTGTCTGTTTTTTTTCCCAACATCTAATATCCACAATTAAGCCCAGAAAGTTGTAATTCGCTCTCTTGGATAATTCTCTCATCTTGGCCCTGTCTCTACGAGTTTGATGTTACTCGTCAATTACTATTCAGCTTTGCTTGAATCAATATTGCTTCTTCCTTATAAACCAGGCCTTCTTATCATGATTCTCAGACTTGGACCATGGACAAGATGCTTCATAAAAGTTGTATTTATTTTTAAAAGTCTGACAAAGAATCCCTAAGTCTTCTCTAATGATGAATGGGGCCATGAGACAAAGAAGAACAACAAAGTCCCTTTTACTTCCTAGGACAAGATGTAATTTCACCCGAAACTGAGTTCAAGAAGCTTTAGATAACTACGCAAAGTGGAAAATACCAGTTCCACTGGAACATCTTTTTAACAAAAGTTTGGAGATGACGCAGGGGTTGTGATGCTGCACATTTTATACACACAGATTTAAAGTAATCAGAACAATGCATATATCGTGTTTTGTCAATATGTTTAAATACGCTTTTTTTCTTAAAAAATATTTAGATGTTCTCTGAGGATCCAAGTGGGCCTTTAGAGAGAAAATAATTACAATGAGATACATGTGAGGAGATAGATTGCCAAAGAAACACTCAGACATGAAAATCCCTTAAAATAATAAAGAAGGACATGGTCTAGATTATATATTTTCACTTAGAACTATTAGTGATTCATAGTAATTCAAATCAAAAGACAATATAAATACCATATTAACTTTGAGTTATTTTTTTAATTTTTTTTTAAACTTTGAGTATAGTTGACACACGAAGTTACATTAGTTTCAAGTGTACAACATAGTGACTTCACTTCTCTATATATTATTATATGCTCACAACAAGTGTAGTTAACCATCTGTCACCGTACATTGCTATTACAATGTTATGGTCCATATTGTCTACGATGTCCCTTTTCTTCTCTTGACTTATTCATTCCATAATTGGAAGTTTGGATCTCCCACTGCCCTTCACCCGTTTGGCCCATCCCTGCATCCCCCTTCCCTTTGGCAACCATCAGTTTGTTCTCAGTTTATAAGTCTGGTTCTGCTTTTTGCTTGTTTATTCACTTGTGGGTGCTTTTTAGATTTCACATGTTAACTTTTAGTTTTTTAGTTTGTTTTTTGCTGAGAGAGTCAAACTCTGTTCTCCTATAACATTTGATGCCTATACATTATAATACTGAGATTATATTATATAATAATATGGCTGTGTTTCCAGTAACTTTATTAGAATGAGAGATTGAATGCAGGTCCCCTGTACTTAAAATGATATATAGGCCATGGCTATCATGAGCTAGGACCATATTCCATTCTGGCTGCAGCCACAGCAGTGACTGGTATTATTTCCTGAGACATCAGGGAAATGGGAAGTCATTATTAAATAATGGTAATGGGTGGTGGTGCTGCTGTTTACTACCTTCCCCACTGAGGAACAATAATAATTATATCACATAATGACTGTATCACAGGATTATAAATGTTCTGTAGTCAGTGCAAATTTTTGACAGGATGCATTGAGTAACATATGGCTGTTTTTATTGAGAGAGCTTTTTCTAGATTATAAGTATTCTGGAAATTTCTCTCTTTCCTCCCCAAACTAAGAAGAGTGAACCCTCCAGCTGCAGCAGTTTTAAGGATACAGATTCGATACAGAGGAACTATTTTCTGGGAAATTGACAGCAATGGCAAGTATTTGGCAGAGCGAATTAAAGGGACCCAGACCTTTGCTAGTCTAGTACAACTAGAAAGATAGATAGTTTTGGGGGTGCCTGGGTGGCTCAGTCAGGTAAGCTGTACTGACAGCTCAGAGCCTGGAGCCTGCTTTGGATTCTGTATCTCCCTCTCTCTCTGCCCCTCCCCCACTCGCGCGCGCGCTCTCTCTCTCTCTCTCTCTCTCTCTCTCTCTTTCAAAAATAAACATTAAAAAAAAAAGAAGATAGATAGTTTTGGAAACTGAAACATTTAATGAACATAAATCTGAACTCTATCTCCACTATGATTATGATTTTATGATATTCTAGGCAAAAACAACAAACTGTATTTGCTCCTGCTAAATTCCTAAAAGAAGTATGTGTCCATTCTGATGTAGGGCTTTGTGAGCCATGAAGAACCCCAGGCATTAAATGAATACATAGATGGAGATGTTACTAACTCTGGGAGACAAAGAATAACAAGTCAGATCATGTCAGACAGATAACTGACTAATCCTATCACCATCCCCCTACTGATATAGAAATGCATGTTAATGATTCTTTATTGGTATTTTTTTTTTCTCTCTACATGTAGGTTTGTTAAAGTTTTTGTTTGTGTGAAAGTTGGCATGATTGAGTAACCCTTAGATATTTAAATGCCTGCATAAAATTCCAAGTTAAAGACCCTTCCAGATGTTGTACAAGATAAGTATCTAAACATAATGATGGAATGTTACTAACAATTTGCAACCTATATTCAGATGTTCAATTTTAGACCAGCTAATAATCTACCCTTTTTGTTTGTTTTTGCAGCCATTTCAAAGCTCACCTCTCTGCATGGGCCAACTGTTAACCCAACATATTGTGTTAATGATTATGTTAGGAGAATTGTAGAGAATGACCAATCTTAGAGAAATTATTGTCATGTTAAACAAAATTATATATATATGAAAAAAGCGTCCTAGGATAACACCATCCAGGACCCCCTACAATGATCGTAGGCTTGTTGAGAGAGATGTCAAAAAAAAGATAGAAAGAAAGAAAAATGACCCTGCCTGGACCAATTTGAGCTCATTAGTCTGAGGTTTTTGTATTCCCACATTTAACTAACATTTAATAATAGGTTTTTAATATTTTTAATCAGAGTTTATGTTTTTCTTTTTTTAATAAGTGTTTTTTCAACTAAGATTCAACTTGCTAATTAAGAGTTTTATCTAATGTTCATTTAGGCATTGTTATATTGATAACATTTTAAATTGTTTTTGCTTTAGTCTTTCTACCTTCCACATTTAGCTATTTATTTTATTTTATTCTTTAAAATATGGAATAGAAAAAAATTATAATAATAAAGTTATGAGACAAACCTATGGGCAAAGCAAATGTAGGTATATGACTAAGCCAAATTTGTACTAGATGAAGTCCAACAGGTAAGGAGGACTTTATATAAGGCTACTAAAATAGGAGAGAGAGAATCTGAACTCAACTCCTTTGAAACAAAGGATGGGGCAGGTGGGTGAAGTCACAGATCTTCTGTGTTTGCTTAATTGGCCTTACCCAAAAGGAAATTAAGGCAGTTTCACAATTTGGAACAAGATGCTCTACGAAGTTAAGCTCCTACCCTCCCACAGGGACTGGGAGATAAGGTATTATCTTCCAGATGATTTCACTGAAAAGGGATTGCTCCCAAGTCCTTGGCAAAGAGTCCTGGGCTATAAAACTGACAAGATTATTCTAAAATGAATTACAATCAAAGTTACAAAGAAAGAATTTACAATGACAAGTTTGTGAAGTAAATGCTCCAATTAAGGAAAGTAAGCAGAACGTTGTCTAAAGTTAAGTCCATCTTGGTCATAGGTTTCCTGCAGTAGAGAGTGTCTTCCTTGAGGGCAGAGAGAGAACAAAGGGATAAAGTCCAGATCATATATAAACATAGTACTCTGACCCCCACAATCGGTGGAGCAGCCCGGTCAGGACTTGTTCAGTCACTGACAGCTTAGAGCCAACCAGAGAAACCTAATCATGCTCCCCTAACCCATCACACAGGATGCCCAGCTTCTTGTAAGCCAGTTCCAGTATCCCCACGCCAACCAATAAGCTCCAATAAGAACAGACTCAAGGCCTTCCCTCTTTTCACCCTAAAATTTTCCCACTCTGTCTGCCTTTGAGTCTCTGCCACACACAAGTGATGGTGGCTGACTCCTTTGTTACAGCGAGCTTTAATAAATAGTCTTCGCCTGTTCTCATTTGTTTGCTCTTCATTTATTTCCACAGAAGCGTTTATTTCCATAGAAGCATCTAGGACTGTGGGTGATTAATAGTACTAACTTAATCTATTGAAGAGAGAGTTCCTGTGTAAAGACTTCTGTGCTAGCAGCATGCTGGAGACAGAATATTGTAAGAAATTAATAATGTAGTAGCACTGAGCCTGAAACACTTATTTCGTGACCTTAGACAATTTAACGAGCTGCGTCCTCTAGTCTCACCTCTGTTTTTGGAGTAATAATTCAACTTAGTAGTTGTTTGAGTATCAAATTAGATGATGTTCGTGAACAGTGTTTCTTCTTCCATGTGCAAGATTTCTCTGTCCCAGTGTTTGGAGGGAGCCCCTGTCCTTCAGGCTTCATGCTAAAAAGATATAAATTAACCTTAAAATGCTGCTCAAAAAAAAAAAAAGAAAATGGTTAACAATTTTTTTTGTTTCTATCTATAGTGACTGTGACTGAAGAAGTTTAAATTCTTGTACATTAGTTGAAAAAAAAGGCTCTGGGGAAAAATGGTCTAGAAAGGAAAAGACAAAAACACCCTCAGGCCAGCCATTGTTATGCAACGGAACCAGGCAACGTGGGAAAAACAGTCCTGGGCAACCACCAAAGCCTCTGGGTTGTTCTACAACTAGTGACTTCCAGCAAATGAAATCAGCTATCCAGTTTTGCTTTGTTTTCAGCAGTTTTTCTTTTCTAGAAATTCTACATTAAGTAGATAGTACAACCGCATGAGTCAAATAAAGGAAACAGGTAAAAAAGTATAAAGGGTTTTTGCTTTCACACCTGTTCTCAATTCTCCTGGATCCTTACCTTCCAATGGAGAATCCCACGAAACACAAACACTTGCATTAGTTTCTTGTTCAAAATTCCAGCAGCATTTTTTTAAATAACAAAAGTACATATTTATGTTTTTAATGTTTTATGTAAAATATAGGATGCTCTATATACCCTTTGTTGGTCACCTTGCTTAACTTAACAGCACGTGTTGGTGGTCTTTACCTATCTGGACATAAAGAGCATCCTCCGTCTTCATTAATTTGTGTATTTGTGTGTATATGTGATGTTTTAAAGACTACTGGACTTTAAAGATGTGCTACAATTTGTTTAACAGGTACCCACTGGTGTGTATTTAAGTTGATTCTCTGCTTTCGTTATTGTGAACAATACTGGGATGAATAAACTTGAACACTGGTCATTTCAATTTTGATGCATCTATCTCTATCCTTTTATGTGAAATGTGTATCTGGTATGTCTAGAATAAATTCCCAATAGTGGAATCTCTGAGTTAAAAGGTATCCATAGCCATGGATATAGACATACACTTAGACACAGACCTAAATCTATATAGATAGAGACGTAAAACTATCAATGTAGAGATAGGCAGATAAATAGACACATGTACACATATGTAACAAAATTACTCTCTATACGGAAAGATATCAAATTTCTGTTGTTGATTTCCCATTTATGTTCCTATCAGCCTGTTTCTTCACAAATACAAGGTGTTATTGAACATGTGGCTTTTACAAAGCTGATAGGTGAAGATCAGTACCACAATGTACTTTTAAAGTGTAGTTGTCTTAGGGCGCCTGGGTGGCTCAGTCGGTTGAGCGTCCGACTTCAGCTCAGGTCACGATCTCGTGCTCCGTGAGTTCAAGCCCCACGTCGGGCCCACGTCGGGCTCTGGGCTGATGGCTCGGAGCCTGGAGCCTGCTTCCGATTCTGTGTCTCCCTCTCTCTCTGCCCCTCCCCCGTTCATGCTCTGTCTCTCTCTGTCTCAAAAATAAATAAACATTAAAAAAAAAAAAATTTAAAGTGTATTTGTCTTATTCTTAGGAATATACTATGCTTTGTTCTAAGTTTAATGGGTCTCTCCTTATTTGAAGCCCATCTTTCCATACTCTTTGTTTCCTACTGTTTTTTTAAACAATTTGTAAAGATCGTTATACTTTTGGGATCTTACTCTTGCATATAGTAAGTGTAGTAACATTTTTCTGCCAATGTCTGCATCTGTATCTCTACCTACAGATACTGAAAGAACATTTCAAACTTGTCTTTATGGCTTTGGGATTTTTTCCTCTCTCCAAGAGTGTAAATGAGTCACTTGAACTTTTTTCTAGTCTATTATATTCATCATTTTTATTTTAAATACTTGACTAGTTTCAGAGTTTTGCTGCATAAGTTATGGATTTGCTTAATTTTTTTTTTTTTTTCCCACAATGTCAATTATTAATCTCTGGCTCACTTACTCCACATATTGGGTTATACCTTAAATGTATCTTAAATTGGCAAATGATTTTCAGTGCATTTTTAAAGTGATTCTCCTTCACATAATCTGTCTACTTACATGCCAGTAATAAACAGCTTTATTGATTAGTACTTATTGTATGTATTTAATTCTAGCATATTGTAAGAATTCAATTTTTTTGACACTGACAGAACTTTTTGTACAGATTATTTATTAGGCTTATATTTACATTTGTATTGACTCTGCATAATTGTATACAGTCAAATATTTATACAGGTCATATATTTTTATCTAATTGATATAAATTTTAAGGTGGTGGGTATAGATGGAGAATAAAGAGGGGACATTTATCAGACTTGCTTTCTGATTTAGGAAAAGAAAGCATAATTCTTTGTGGTGGTTGTTATTGTAGCAATTATTTTTGGCAAACCATATAGACATTTATGTTTAAGGATTGCAAGAATAAGTTGTATTTCAAGTGGCATAAAATATTTCAAATGTAAGCCTGTTGATTCTGGTAAAAGTATTAGGATGATCTGTGGTTGCTTTATAATCTCAGGACAGTATACCTATGGGCTCACTATGCTTTTTAGTTCAAAAGTGGGACAGGCTTTCTTCAGACTATTTCTCAAAAACGTTTTGGAAAGGAATGAAATTGACGATCAGTGAATAAAGCTTAATGAAATGTATTTATCAAAACTAAGGATTCTGTCAAAGAAAAACGCCCAAATAATCTCTCAGGTGATACAATCTTCTTTTCTGATTGGATAGTAACTCTAAGAGTAGTTTATTAAAAAGTCGTTTTTATATTTATACAGATGCTGACAGAAAGTCAACTAATATTAATTAATGCTTGTAGAGTGCATAGTGTGATGATAAGCACTTCTATATTTACCATACATTTAAATCTGACTGTGATTCTGTGACAAAAGTAATATTTTTAATATGGTATAAATTATTAAAGTAAGCTAGAGAAGTTAATCAGCACTTCCCACATGGTGGAGCTAAGATTTTAATCATGGTTTTGGAATTTCAGTACTATATTTCTCCCTCCACAAATGCTTCTTATGTGCTGCATTGATTACAGTGATAATAGGCATCATGGTTTATTCTTCTTTTATTTAATAACATTTCAAGTAATTATTAACATTGACAAGAAAGTATTCTTTGTCAATTTTCTTTATAACCTAGACATTCTAAAATTTAAGTACATCATTCATTATTCACCAGTCAAATAAGCTGGGCATTATTGTCCCAGAATATAGACTAAAAACTTGTTCTTTATGTTACTGTCGTGGCCAATTAATGGAATAAAACCTGTCTTCCTTTATCAATTCCATTTATAAAGTTAGGCTTTGGGGGAGAATGTAGGAGCGCATTTTTTTTTTTTTTTTTTTTTTGATATGTGTTTGCTACATAACGATGTATGAGAAAATTTCCAGTACAGTGGAATTTGTAATTGTGCCATTCAACAATTATAATCTGCTAACATCTAAATTTCTTTATTTGTTAACATTAGTGTCTGAAATATGATGTTAGGGGTGCCTGGGTGGCTCAGTTGGTTAAGCATCTGACTT
The DNA here is from genome assembly GCF_046562875.1 of Panthera onca. NCBI lineage: Eukaryota > Metazoa > Chordata > Mammalia > Carnivora > Felidae > Panthera > Panthera onca. The sequence continues at coordinate 27,031,005 of NC_138342.1, read as the reverse complement.
TGGCTCAAGTCATGATCTCACGTCTTGTGGGTTCTAGCCCCGCATCGGGCCCTGTGCTGACAGCTTGGAGGCTGGAGCCTACTTCGGATTCTATATCTCCCTCTCTCTTTGCTCCTCCCCTGCTCGCACTTATGTCTCTCTCTCAAAAGATAAATAAATAAATAAATACACATAAAAAATTTAAGATATGATTTTAGACATATGTGAATAATTAACTTTATATGTTGATGAATTGAATATGTATATATATATACTTTATTTTTAATTAAATATTTGAGTCAATTACATGTTTACATTATTTAAATTCAATACATGTTAAAATTTAATCTGTGAAAAATAATGTCTCCCTCTCACCCTTGATTCCCAACCTGTAATTTGATTTCAATAAAAATTAAAAGGTAATCAGTGAAGAGTAATATCTTCCTCTCACCCTTAATCCTTCAATTACTGCCTATTATCAATTATATGTCTCTTTAGAAACTTAAAAAAATATGTCTTTATAGGGGCGCCTTGATGGCTCAGTCAGTTAAGCGTCCGACTTCAGCTCAGGTCATGATCTCACAGTTCAGGGGTTCGAGCTCCACGTCAGGCTGTGTGCTGATGGCTCAGAGCCTGGAGCCTGCTTTGGATTATGTGTCTTCCTCTCTCTCTGCTCCTCCCCTGCCCATATTCTGTCCTTCTGTCTCTCAAAAGTAAATAAATGTTTAAAAAATTAAAAAATATATATATACATAATATTTTTATTTATTTAAGAAGAATTATATTCTATTTTTTAAGAAAAGTCATATTCTCTACACATTGTTCTTGATCTTTGAAATTACTCCTTACTCTTTGAAATTAACTATGTATTCCAAATTTATCCATATCAATGAATAGGAAGCTTTTATAGTTTTTAAGATGATTGTATTCTACTGTATTGATATAGCATACTTTATGGTATATATTTCATTGGGAAACTTTTGCTACTATTGAGAAAAAATAGCAAAAAAACACTACACAAATTTTCAAATATAGTACATACATTATTTTACACATATCTACTGTATCGCTGAGCTAAATTCTTAGAGCTGTAATTGGTAGACATTCCCAACTGCCCCTAACAGTTTTGTGCCTGTTTATTTATTTATTTAGTTAGTTTATTTATTTATTTATTTATTTATTTATTTGTGTGTGTGTGTGTGAGAGAGAGAGAGACAGAGACAGAGACAGAGAGACAGAGAGACATAGAGTGAGAATGTGATCAGGGTTGAGGCAGAAAGTAAGGGAGAGAGAATCCCAAGTGGGCTCCATGTTGTCAGTGCAGAGACCTATGAGAGGCTCAATCCCATGAACTGTGAGATCATGACCTGAGCTGAGGTCAAGGGTATGATGCTCTACCCACTGAGCCACCCAGCCAATTTATTTTTGAATCAGCAATAAATCAAAGTGCTTACTTGTCCATAGCCTGGCTTATGGCTTTTAGCATCTTGTAAGACTGACTGAATCTAAATAGTATGTATGGATCTATCTATATATTATATGTATAGATATACATGTATTTTTAGCTTAAACAAATAAACTGATACACACTATTAAACTGGTAATTTGACAAAGTAAAATCTTACAGTGAATGAAATGAATGTTTCTCATATATTTTACAGCAACATTGTTTTTCATTTTTGTGAAACATCTGTTGGTATGATCTGTTGACTTTTCTACTGAATAGATCTTTTGCTTTTTTTTGTATCTATGCTTTAATTATTAAAGCAATTGCTAATTTGTGATGTGTGTTTTAAACCTATTTTTTTTAATGCTTTCTTTGCCTTTGATTATGTTCATGGCATTTCTTGGAACTTGTAGTTCTTTCTTTCCCACTATCCATTACATAGTCTACTTTTCTAAGCTTTTCTTTTTTTGATTTGTGTGTGTGTGTGTGTGTGTGTGTGTGTGTGTGTGTGTTTTGTTTTTGTTTTTGTTTTTGTTTTTCTATTGAGTATATGTTTAGAAGTGGGAAGTGTCATAATTCTCAACAGCTTTTTTCCATAGAGAGCAATTACCAATTACGCCCCATGGGACAAGTCTGATTCACTTGTATTTTATAAATACACTTCCATAGGAACATAACCATGCCTATTTGTGCATTATTGTGCTATAATGGCAGAGCTGAGTAGTTGGAATAGTAACTTTATGGCTTGTAAAGCCCCAAATACTTACTCTCTGGCCCTTTACAGAAAAATTTTTACTAGTCCTTTCTCTTTATATTTCTATCAGGGATTATCTTTATCTTTTACAAAACATAAAATCTCAGATGAAGTGGGGTTAAGAAATATTTTCAAAATTTTTGAAAATTTTGAAACGTTGGCAAAGAAAAATTTTCAAATGGCAGATCTTGGATTTTACTCAGGTTTGTCTGACGCAAGAACTGAGGTACCCCCATGATCTAAAAATGTGTTTGTATGCTCAAAGTACAACTGTACTTCATTGGGACACACTAAACTCAAATTTGGCCACAGACAATGAAGTCTTTGTGGAGGACATACTTAATTTTATAAAAGTATATAAACAACTTGGAAGTTATGGATGTCCTCATGAGGGCAGAGAATTTCTCATGTCCAAAGACACCTAAAAGCCCATATGTATCATTCACAAATCAATATTATGATAACTATTATAACTACAGCATGTCAAAAAAATCTCAAAGCCATTTAAACACTTGAAATAATAATATGTGGCATAACTATATATCTATATCTATATCTATATCTATATCTATATCATCTATCTAACTATCTATATTAGGAATATGACCTTGATAATGGGAGGGAGAGTGAAAAGAAATTGAGTTTTTTTTTTATGCACAATGCATAATGATAAGCAACAGGAAGCTGTTCAATAAATTCTTAGAAAAATTGTGCTTGACTTTCATTATTTTCTAAGAAATGTACTTTGCAATTGAGAAACCTTTCTGACCTTCCTAGAAAAACACAATAACATAGATCAACAAAACAACCACAAAAACTGTTATTTTCCCTTACACTCTGATTTAGTGGTAGCTTCTAATTAAATGTGAGGCAAATAAAAATGTGACTGGAAATTCTCAATCTGTCAAATATTTTTTATCGTCCATGAAACTAAGAAAGAGAATCAAACAGTGCCTATTATTCAGTGTTTCTGCTGAATGCAGAGAGTAGGTATTTTTCAATATACTGTATGGACATACTTATCAGCCTGACCGGTTTGTGTTTTCATCTTCCTTAATGAATGGAAAACATTTTTTTCGATGAACTGAAAATGAAAAATATTAAAGCTCACTGTAAAACATTAAAATAAAAGCATTTCAAACACTTATTGGTTTTGACTGCCAGGTTCCACATTGTTTATATTGAAGATGGGTATCTGGATATATTAGCAAAAAGCAACATTAAGATGGAAATGCATGTTGAAATACCTCTGTAATGTTACAGCCTTTGTACATTTGACAGTGTTGAAATTGAATATTCTTATTTTTTTTTATTTCTATCCATTATATTACTACACAGATGATGGAGACATTATAAAATATAAAGTACTGAATAATTTTATGCACATGCCATTCCAAAATGATTTGGCATAACTCTTGTATCACAATACATTAAAATGGAATGATGCATTGCTTACGTCTGCCAAGTATTCTTCAAATATGTTAAATATAAAAAACAAAACAATAAACAAATGTAGTGATTGGGTTTTTGTTAGGGATGTAGTAATCCCCACATATTTTCCCCTCATTTTAATTTTGTCCCACATTTCTAGAAAGTGTCCCACATTTCAAATAATTTCCAAAATCACAAAATGTTTCCTTTAAAGTCAATTGCATGTGGCTTTCATGTGTATTTGTGTGTATATATGTGTAGATGTGCATGTTTTGCCTTTTATCATGACTTGTGATTTTTTTTTTTTTAGTGAAAGCTGTACATGATGTATCAAATAATAGGCACTGAGACAGATAGTCTTTTAATGTGAAGTTTTATGCTCGTCTGACTCGGAGTTGGGCTATGGTTACTGTTTCCTGGACCTGTAGATGTCAGAGGCTTCAATTTCCTTCCGTGTCCTTTCTTGTCTTCCAGTTGTCTTTGGCTTTCCCTAGGTACTCTTTCTTTGTTAAACAGAGTGTGAGCCCTGAAACACTTTTCAGCTGTGTGCCCCTATTATTCAGGAGCCCTGTTGATGTACTGCTAAGATATTAAGGGAGGGAAATTATTCAGTAAACCCATGATTAGGTTTCAGCCTTTTAGTGGATCTGTGTCCCTATCTTAGAACCTTCACAAGTGCTTCTTAGCTTAGGTGACATAGGCAGGCCAGAGGGGGCTAGAGTTGGGTAATTTCCCTGCCCCCAAGTGGGATAAAGCTTTGGTGAGGTCTTTTCTCTTTCTGGGTAAGCCTTTGTTATGGAGAACACTTGGGGTTTGTTTAAAAATGATTATTTCTTCCCTGACAATACAAAAGAGGACTTTGCTCTTCATCTGGAGAACTCAGTAGAGTTCTTGGAGTAAAACTCAAGTATTGAGTATCATCTTAGGCTAGGCAAGCAAGAATTTTTAACTTTTAAGCTAGTCTACATTCAGCTTCTGGCAGTTTATTAAAGTCACTTTTCAGAGGCTCCAGTGACTTGTGCTTCGGGTAAACTGATCTATATTCCCTGATTTCGCCTGTATCTCCAGTTTAGAAGATGGCAGTTTCACCATGACCTCAATTCTCTGATGGATCTAAAGAAAGTTATTGTATTTCAACTTGTTCAGTTTTCTTTTTCTTGTGAGTGGAAATAATGACTTGCAAGCTCTTTACTTGTTGGAAGGGAAACTGGAATCCAACAGTGGTGTTTTTAAATAACTTGCAAATTTAAATGCTTACTGAAAAAAAAATTCAGAGTAAAATATGTATCTCAGTAAGATATGCCAAGTGTGTTCTCCAGATTTAGTATCTCTTGGCATTCCTCTTATTATCCTGAAGGTATCTGTATCCAAAGTATTCAGGGTTAAATTTAAGTGAATATCATAATAAATAACAACCATTGAAACATTCCATATGTATCAGTTACTTACGACCACTTTAGGGCAAGAAGAAGTTTCCACGTTGGTTCTAGAGACTTCTTCTATCTTTGAATCTTTCAGTTTTCTGGATACCCTTTGGGTTATACATTGACTTACTGAAAAGAAGAACAGGAATATAGTGCTTTATAAGGGAAGATGTTTTAATTCCTAGTGGAAACCCAAAGTGATCCCCAAAGGGGATAGTAAAAACAAAATGTTTTGTGATTTTAAAAATATGTGATTATAATAAATACTAATGCTTTTCTGTGCTTAGGACCATTTTATTCAAAAGCATAGAAACATCTACGTAGTTCTAGACAAAGATAAATTTCTTCATGAATACCGGAAGTGCAAATGTTTAGTAGGACAGAAGAAAACATGAATATTACAATGTTGTTTACTGTACAAAATACAATTAGAGCTCTCAGGTATCTCTCCTTAAAATGCAAACTCATAAATTTTCCTTGAGAGTTCGGAATTAATGAGGCCTTACAAGATGTTATTAACCACTTTCATAAATGACTTCCTGTGAAAAAATTGAATATTTCTGAGAACTACTAAGAGTAACTAGCCAGTAAATTATTTCAGCTAAATGATACCTTCCTTAGGCTAGGTCATGAGCCAAAGTAACATGTATAAGGTATTGTAAAATATACCACAAGGCCTACTTTTATAAATAATATTCTGTTTTGTTAATAATTAGCAATTTATACTTAAACTATGGTTTTTAACTTCCACATCTAATATCAAAATACAAAAATTCTACTTTATTTCTTGTAGGTATATTCTCCTTAGGAAATTTGCATTTACCTGGCAAATTAATGTTTTAAGGTAATATTTAACAGCTAAAAGAGTCAGCTTTCTTGTAAGAGTAACAAATGTCAAAAACTGTTTATTCATTTTCTTAACAAATAAGAACCAATAGGCTTATCAAATGTGTTTTAAAACCACCGTGATTCTGTAGCAAGTAGGCAAAAACATTGAAAAATTATTACTTTCCTAATTCTAAGGCATTCTATTAGCATTGCAATAAATGTTAAGGTCTATCCTCAAAGGTCAAAATTTTTAAAATTTGAAAAAAAGTTTTGCTTTATGATACAGAACACAGAAATGAATATTAATTTGTAGATAAATATATCTCAAGTGTAAATTATAAGTGTCTTAACAAATTTATATTTTAAACAAATTCTTCACAAATTTATATTTTAAACAAGTTCAAAAAATAGTCTATTTTCACTTAATTTTTTCTTTCTTTCTTTCTTTTTTTGTTTCTCCATGATTTATAGAAATAGGATCAAGAAGAATATATGAGACATTTAGATCTTTAGTGTTCTACTTGTATATTGTGAATACGATGCCTTATTCCAAATTTCCGTTTTGAATTCTCTCTGGTATGCATTGATTTTTAAGTCCAAAGACATCCTCATTGTCTTGAACTTCCACCAGACTGAGCTGATGGAAACTCTTAGGAAAAATATATAAATAAAGGTAAAAGTTACAGATAAGAGATACATAGAGAAACAAACAAACAAAAACAAAAAAACAACAAAAAAAAGAAACTTTGACACCAAGCTTAAAGAAACAAGATCCTCAATGGCATGTGATATATTTGATAAGATCAGAGTTCTTGACCTCAAATTGTAATAATACACTGTGCCATTTTAGCTTAATCTAAAGTGAATAACGTTTTTGTTTGTTTGTTTTGGTTTTTATTCAAATTCCAGTTAGTTCTCACACAGTGCAATATTAGTTTCAGGTGTAGAATTTAGTGATTCAACGCTTCGCCATACAACACCCTGTGCTCATCGTGACAAGTGCCCTCCTTCATCCCTATCACCCGCTCCACCCATGCCCCCTCCCACCTCCCCTCTGGTAACCCTCAGTTTGTTCTCTGTAGTCAAGAGTCTGTTTCTTGGTTTGCCTCTCTCTCTCTCTTTTTCCCTTTTGCTTGTTCATTTTGTTTCTTAAATGGAGCTAGAGAGTATTAGGCCAAGTGAAATAAGTCAGTCAGAGAAAGGCAAATACCATACGATTTCACTCATATATGGAATTTAAGACTTTAAGAAATAAACAGTTTTAACGTGTATCTTTCACTTAGCTTTTTAGCACTACAAAAACGTACAAAAAGGACCTCTTTAAACTTAAAAATATAGCAATAAACTTTTATAACCCCCCAAATATAATCATGATACTGTTTTAACATAGGTTTTATTATTATTCAGTCATGATAAGGTCAACAGATCAGGATGTGAGTGTCATTGAAAATACAGTTTATTACGTTCACAGATCCCAAGAGTAAGAGGCCCTCTACAGCTTACGGGGTCACATGGGAAGCACCAGGTCAGTCAGGAGTCCGGGGGAAGGAGAATAATTGTGGTGAGAGCCTACACTGTGGTTTCCATGGGAAGGAATGAGTGAGGCAGGGAAAGCAGGTTTAGTATTGGCTAGTTGGAGTAATTTCAGTGGGCAGTGAAGTATAGGGACTGTCCTCTGGCTAGTTGGGGGCGATTAGGGCTGGTGGACTGTGCCCAGAGTATGAGAGCTTGATAAAGGAGTTAGCTGGGCAAGGAACTCTGGGCTGGTTGGTTTGTATTTGAAAAGTGCTCTCATGGGTGGGTTGTTTACTATCTCTGGGAATTGACTAACCCTGGGAGGGGCTATTACTACAACTATCACTGGAGTCATAAAGACTCCACATGTCAGTCTCAATGAAGAAAATAAAGGACATGGCTAATACAGATACTTTCTACAATGTGGACACGTCTTCTTTGAAAATGAAGTAATTTACCTTCTTAAAATAAAGTTTTACAATTTATGTTCTGCCTCATTTCAAGCAATCATTTGGGTTTAGTGAGTCCTCCCACTGGATGATATGTTGATAACAAATGCAACAACCAACATTTCCAAGTGTTTTCATTAAGTCAAATCTCTTTGTAAGGTTAATGAATAGAGTGTAAATGCATGTTCTGCATGCAGTAAAAATCAATAAACTGTGCTACATTGTTGCCTTAAGTCACAATAAAATTCCAGGAGTCCATTGATGAAAATAACATGTCCTAGATGATTTTGAAAATAATTAGACTATAGAAAAAAATAAATAAAAAATAAAAAAAAAAACTGAACAAAAACATCGAATATGATTTGACGGGAAAAAATATATTATTCAGATAGCAAGTCTAATTTTCTAAAAGCACTATTGAATTCTCTATCTGGGTCCTAACCCCTCATAGTAAAATCCAAAATTAGGAACATTATTAATTTTTTTTCATTGAGAATTCCATGAAAAAGAAAACATGATTACAGAATTCTATAAATTATACATGATGTATATATTTTATCTGTACTGAATCCCCTCAGTCTGGCACAATTTCACTGTTAACAGTTTATAGGTATCCTGGTACATAAGTCTCTCTTCCAGAGCATACTTCTCTCATTCTCCTCACATTTCCAGAGTAGACATTTTCTTTCTTTTCCGTGGTAAAAAATTATATTTAATTTTTTTGTGGTTCTCCTTTAATATATAATGATCAATTATCTGAAATTAATGGTGCCTTCTTAGTCCTTCCTACATTATAGTGTGACATTGCAAAAGAAAATTGCAAGATAAGTATTTAAAAATGTTGACACAAGGGGCGCCTGGGTGGCTCAGTCGGTTAAGCGTCCGACTTCAGCTCAGGTCACGATCTCACAGTCTGTGAGCTCGAGCCCCGCATCGGGCTCTGGGCCGATGGGTCAGAGCCTGGAGCCTGCTTCCGATTCTGTGTCTCCCTCTCTCTCTGCCCCTCCCCCGTTCATGCTCTGTCTCTCTCTGTCTCAAAAATAAATAAACGTTAAAAAAAAAAATTAAAAAAAAAATAAAAATGTTGACACAAAATATTGAGGCTTAGAAGCAAATATATGTTGTTGTTGTTGTTAATTTCTTTAATCATAATATTAAAGAATTTTATTGAGTGTAACTAAATGATTTGATCCTTAAAGGCAAACAGATGTCCAATAATCATTTACAGACCTTGAGATCCATAGTACTGTTGACTGATACATACATATAAGTGACATCTTTTAATCAATCTTCTTAAAGTAAAGAAAGTGGACTAGTCTTTTCCATCTCTTCCAAGCACATAAAGATGGTTTAACAATTCACTAAGAATCCCATAGAGTCCTTTTGGGCATCTTGCAATTGTGAATTAATAAAAATGGTGGGCAGGCATGTGTTTACGAAGATTGCTGCTACATGGAGTCACAACTTAGCTATAGGACTAAGTCTCTTTTGTCTTCTCTATCTATATAGAAATGTATGTATTTTAGGATGCTACATATCTTTCTTTTCTTTCTTTTTTTTTCATAATGTGTATTGAATATTTGGCAATATCAATCTCATTAATTAAACTACAGCCAAATTTAAAAATATCATTACATTGTAGACATTCTGTTCAGTCTGCTGGCATTGGCTCATCTACATAGGATCTTCAGATATGTATATTTTAGAGCAGAGGGCATGCCACTTTGTGTGTGTCCTCATGATTAAGTGACAACCATATGTTTTTTAAATCAATAAATGCTGAGAAGTTAGTTGGCAATTTTTTCATATGTAAAGTGATGTATAATCAACACCACAGTTTCAAATATAACAGGGAACTGGCATAGAGAAAATACAATAATGTTTAATACTTAGTCTGATATATGGTTTCCTACTTATAATTTTTAAAGCTAAAGGAGAAATGTTTTACAAATACTTTTATTGATTTAGAGAAATATTTGGATGTATGGGATTAAACTGTCTTCCTTGCATTCTCCCATAGCACTTACAATTTATGATGCATAAATGAAGGTTGTTTGGTAACAGAAAGAGAGGCTTTTGGTATTTAGACAGATCTAGGATCAATGGTCAGCTAAATCATTTATTTGCATAAGATCATATAGTTATTGAAATTCTCTTAACTCTGTTTTCTCATCTCTGAAATTGTCACATGGAAATAATGAATATACCTCTAAAGGTTGTTTTTTTTTTAACCTTAATTTTTTTTTAATTTTTATTTTTGAGAGACAGAGACAGAGAGACAGAGCGAGAGCACGAGCAGGGGAGGGGCAGAGAGAGAGGGAGACACCGAATCCTAAGCAGGTTCTAGGCTCTGAGCTGTCAGCACAGAGCCCGACTCAGGGCTGGAACTCACGAACCGAAGTGTGAGATCATAACCTGAGCCAAAGTCAGATGCTTTATCTACTGAGCCACCCAGGTGCTCCTTAGTGTTATTTAAAAATATATAGATGAGAGAATATCCCAGGTGAGAGATAAACTTATAAGTAAAAACTGATTACCTGACACTCAATAAATGATACCTAATGCGTGTGTCTGCATGTGTCATAATCTTCACAGCTCTGAAAAGCGTTATCTTATGTACCTTGGATATGGTTTCCTGGTTCTTCCAGTGATTCATGCCTTGTCATTTTTTACTTCCGCTCAAACATTATCTCTTCAGAAATGGCTTTCATATGTAAATAGTTTTTAATAATCTCTATCTCTCTTTATCACTTTATTTTCATTTAATTTCTTCACAGCAGTCTTTACTAGATGATAACATGTAGTTTGCTTGTTAGCACCCCATTAAACTGCCCACCGTCCATTAAAGTGAAGATTTTCTTTGTTGCGTTCACTCAATAAACATTTTTGTGAGAAAGTAGAAAAGAAGAAAAGAAGAAATGATTTTATCCTCATTTGAAAATGAGACATGAGAGTCTCGCTCCATTTCCCAATGTTCCAAACTCAACAGGGGAAAGCTAACATTGTAGAATGATTTATGATATATCAGTGTTTTTCTTTACTTCTTTGTAAAATTTTTAAAATGTTTTTATTTATTTTGAGAGAGAGAGTGCAAACACAAGGACAGAGAGAGAGAGAGAGAGAGAGAGAGGGAATCCCAAGTAGGCTCCTTGCATCAGCTCTGAGACTTGAAGTCACAAACTGAGAGATCATGACCTGATCTGCAGCCAAGAGTTGGATGCTTAACCGACTGAGCCAGCCAGGTGCCTTCCACACTGTTTTTCTTTTGAAGCATGTGTCTCATGATGCAATTCTTCTTAAACCCCCTTTAAAGTTATGCACCAGGTACTTTTTAGACTATTGTTTGGGGGCTGACCATTTCAACATTAGGCCACTAAAGGCTGGCGACAGAGGGCTCAGAACTTTTGTCTTTTGACATGTTGTGTTCTGTTTGAGAACGTAATTTTCAGTAGAGATTTAGTACAAACTATCAATATCAAGGATGGATGAGACTCCAAGGGGCAGAGGAATCTTTAGTATGAACTTGTAGCCAAACTAGGAGCTTCTTATTCATACGTTCGGACATTTAAGACCTCTGATTGGTTCTTTTTCTCCACCCAAATGGAATAAAAGGAATCTTTTATTCACCCTCTACAGGATTCAGCAATTTGTTTGAGTTCAGACAGAGAATTTCTCTGTTTTCTTTACTTTATACATTTTAGGTCTCATTTGGGAAAACTGTAGGTAGTACAGGGCAACTTCAGCTCAACTACATGTTTCTATATCTATTTATATTTTCTTACATAAAATATTCTTCCGAGATGTTATACCATATCGACGTTAAGGATCAGCATGGGAAAGAATAAATAGTCAACGTAAGTGACAAAAATAAATAGATCAAAAACAACAACAACAACAACAACAACAACAACAACAAACCCTCCAAAGCCTCATAAATGGCTTTGCACTTTGGTGTATTCTGTCTTTGGTAAAACACACAAAATTCTAATGCAATCTGGCAATCATGTGCTTTACAGTTTCTAATGCATGTTATAGAATGATATTCTCTGATACCCTTTCATTTCCGTGTTTTTACTTAATTGTCACAATTAGCAAATTCTCTTCAAACAAATATAATCACTTGCTAGGCACCGTGATGACAGAAAGGAAGGAAGCTGCATTCAGCGTCTGTGAAGAGTTCACAAATCACATAAACATAATTCTAGACTTGGTTTTATATACTCAATTCATCAAAACACTGAACCTTAATTTTTCCCTGCATTATATTTTATCATTCATTTTTAAGCCCCTTATTCCACCCCAAAACGTCTTTCTTTGTAAAACAAGTAACATAAACACTCCCAAATAATTTTTTTCTCACCAGACTGTATGTGTGCAGATTTGCATTTTAACCCTCAGTCTCTGTTATTTCTAGAAATGTCACAGCATCTTATGTAATATCTAATAAGTTGATGCAATGGTAAGCATGATACAATATGAAGAGAATTAGCCCAGCTCTTCTCAAATGTTATATTATACATGGATATTTATTACCTGAGAAACGTGTTTAAAGGCAGATTTTGATTCTATGCATCTAAGGTCTGAGATTCTGCATGTCCTATAAGATCCCAGATAATGCTGATGCCACTATGCAAAGAGTATACTTCGAGAAGGCTGTAGAATTTTCTTGGTTCAAGTTTCTGTACCATCTTGTGGAAGTCCCTTAAATTTGGGGGAATTACTTTCTTTAACTACAAATTAGGTATAACAAATCAAACTATTTTTGCAATTATCTGAGCATCAAAAAAAAATCATCCCCAAATATATTTCATAAGCCATAAAGTCCTTATAGAGATTAGAGAAAGTGATAGTTGTTTTTTGTTTGTTTGTTTTAGATTTTTATCTTTTTTGTAACCTATGTAATGCTATTCCTGATCAAATACCTGAGAATCTATTTTTGGATTTTTGTCAGACTAATTCCCCTGTGAGTAAGCCACTTGGCTTCTGAAGCTTATTATGTCATGCTGATAAGGATTTTCAGATATCCCAGTATTATCAGTAGAAAGTATTATCAGACAGTATTATTGAACCACGATATTTTGTTTATCACTGTGTATACGTCTCATAGAACAATTCTGTTCTCAATACATTTGCTGAATAAAATAAATATCAGTTATGACTTCACTAATTTATTCATTTAGCCAATATTTGTAGGCCATATTCTAAATAAAATGGGAGCTATAAAAACAGTTGCTTCTTTGGAAAAATGTTTATTCATATCTTCTGCCAATTTCTTAACTGGATTATTTGATTTTTGGTATTGGAGGTTGATAGGTTCTTTACAGACTTTGGATACTAACCCTTTATCCGATATGTCATTTGCAAATACCTTCTCCCATTCAGTAGGTTGTAGGTTGCCTTTTAGTTTTGCTGATTGTTTCCTTCACTGTGTAGAAGGTTTTAATCTTGAGGATGTCCCAATAGTTCATTTTTGATTTTTTTTTTTCCCTTGCCTCCAGAGACGTGTTTAGTAACAAGTTGCTGTGGCCAGTGTCAGAGAGATTGCTATGTTCTCTTCTAGGATTTTGATGGTTTTCTGTCTCACATTTAGGTCTTTCATCCATTTTGAGTTTATTTTTGTGTATGGCGTAAGAAAGTGGTCCACTTCCAGTCTTTTGCATGTTGCTGTCTAGTTTTCCCAACACCATTTGTTGAAGACACTATTGTATTGAATATTCTTTGGATATTGGATATTTTTTTAGATATTCTTTCCTTTCATGCTTTATTACAGATTATTGACCATAGGGGCGCCTGGGTGGCTCAGCTGGTTGAGCGTCTGACTTCAGCTCAGGTCATGGTCTTGCAGTTCGTGAGTTCGAGCCCCACATCGGGCTCTGTGCTAACAACAGCTCAGAGCCTGGAGCCTGCTTCAGAGTCTGTATCTCTCTCTCTGCCCTTCCCCTGCTCATGCTCTGCCTCTCTCGGTCTCTCAAAATAAATGTTAAAAAAAATTTTTTTTAAAAAGATTATTGACCATATAGTTATGGGTTCATTTCTCAGTTTTCTATTCTATTCTATTTATCTATGTGTCTGTTTTTGTGCCAGTATCATACTGTATTGATGACTACAGCTTTGTGCTATATGATTTTACTCATATGTGGAATTTAAGAAACAGAACAGATAAACATAGGGGAAGGGGGAAAACAAGAGAGGGAAGCAAACCATGAGAGACTCTTAATTACAGAGAATAAACTGCGGGTTGCTGGAGGGGAGGTAAGTAGGGTGATGGGCTAAATGGGTGATGGGTATTAAGGAGGACATGTTGTGATGAACACTGGGTGTTATATATAAGTGATGAATCACTAAATTCTACTCCTGAAACTACACTTTACGTTAAGTAACTGGAATTCAAATAAAAACCTCAGACAACAAAAAATAAATGAAAACAATTACGATTACTAAGTACTCCTAATGGGATACAGAATGATTCCTAGATGTTTTTACAATGCAATGTGGAAAGGCAAAATAAAAACATACATAGGGTGATGGTGGCGCAAAAAGGTGGCAAATTCTTGTCATTAAATTGTTCAGTAAGATCAAGACAAACAACAAATTGCCATGTGAAACTATAATCACAAAATTTCCCCAAAATGTTTTTAGACGGTCACTTATATAATGAATAAACCCAATGTCCTTCAAGTTTTTTCCACTTCCATAGTTTTATGAATTTTTAAGGTTTCTTTCTTTCTTTCTTTCTTTCTTTCTTTCTTTCTTTCTTATTTTATTTATTATTATTATTATTATTATTATTATTTTAAATTTTTGGTCAAGATACATAAGAAACCTAGAGGAGTAACAATTCATGATGTAAGAAACCTTTGTATGAACCCAGATAAAGAATTTGATTAATGGAAAAAGAATAATTAGTCATGATGGAGATACACTGTAAAAGATTAAGTAATGAGATTGGACAATAATTTGGGGATATAAATGAAGACTAGAAAGGAGGTTAAGACATTGCCCAAATAGACCCACTGAGACTGCCTGTAGGTATAACTGCCTACAAATCAAATAAATACACACATAAATATAACAAATGCAACCACTGTAAAACCATCGCCATCCAATTCATTGGCTTGATTCCAAGGGCTGCAAAGAACAGAATGGAATGAAATCTTAAGTCTTTCAGGGAAGAGTATAAATACTAACAGAGAGTGATTTTTTTTTTTTTTTTTTTTTGAAGAACATAGTGGTGTTTTCTTTCACCTCATCCAAGGGATTATAAATAAGTCAAGAAAATTTCTATATAATACCTACTGAGAACCTTTGCTGGAAAAGACTGGCGGTTGCTTGGTTTCTTTTTAACTCCGCGGTTTAGTCGGATGAGATTGATCCTGGTTTGTTATGTTACTGCATTTGAAATGAAACATATCTCCTTGGTTCTTGAACTCTTTCAAACCAGTCAAATGCCTTTGTCTACCAGCCATGTCTCCCTCCACTGTGGGTAACTGAAGTCCCAAAGATAGATTTAAAATATGAGAAAATATATCTAATTTCTGCATAAATTGAAGCTTTTGTTTCCCTTTACCTGTGGCTATGTTCTTCTCTCAAGAAAAATAAAGGACTCTTCTTTGTCTCCCTAAATCAACGTTGAATATATATTTTCACATTTAAATTCTGCACCGTCTTCTTAAAGGGATCATCTCAAAGTTTTCGATCAAATCATTTTAAAAGGCTATGTCCTGATAAACATAATTTTTTCCCCAAGGGAATTAGCTTTTATAGTTGACCTAGCAACAAGACCCCAAATTAATTGTTTTTCACAAGGGCTGTTAATCATAATGGTGACAATTCCACACAATGAACCCACTGGTAATTGAATATTGCTGCTCGCTTTAAGTATAATTTAAATCACCCAGCATGTTTAAATGGGGCAGACGGAAGAGGTTCTAAGTGGTTGGAGATGATCCATAAGCTAATTGCTAAGCGGTGGTGGCATTTTCATTTATTATAGACCTCTCAACCATTAATTGTGTATGGTGATACAGTTCACTGGAGTTTCTCATTGAACAAGTTGCAAAGGTTAAGCAGAGCCAAGTTGAAAAGAAGTCAAAAATAAGGAAGAAACCTGAATCCTATCTATTGCCATGCATATGAGCAATCAGGGTCTTTAAAGGTACAGATGCCAAGCAAGGTTTTTTTTATGCTAAAAGTAAAATCTTTATTTTTTGAGGAGGGATATAATGTACCCAAATTCCTTGGAATTAAGATTTATATTGCCAGTGGTTATTTTTATATATCTTTTCATTTAAGAGAGAGTTTGAAACACTCTAACAAAGTTATCTCTTTAAATAAAAATGTGTCATTTAATATTCAGGTATTTCAGAACCAAATACATTAAATAATTAATCATCATATTAGAAGGAGCTGTGTATCATTCTTAAGTATTTTGACATTCTTTCTTGTTATTTTGGTTGTCTTGGGTACATAATACATGTCCTTTGCTTCAAAGCCTTTGTCTGATTGCTTTCATTGTGATTAATTAGATTGACATGAAAGGAAAAATATCACCACTGTTTCTTAGGATCTCATGTATATAAATCATTAGGAGTCCTCTAGCTTTAAGAAGATAGCATTTTAGATGAACTTTGCTCAGCAGCAATATTATTGGCGTAAAAATCTGTTACGATTATTTCTTATCGAACAGAATGCACACACAGAGACATGCCATAGACATTAAAAAAAAAGAACTTCAAAGTAATTAGTCCTATTTTTCAAATCTTTTTAATTGTTTGTTTTTGCCTGCTCCTTGTCTCCACTAGTGAGAGTGTTAGGTTAAAATTTGCAATTATGTCTGTCTGCTTCTCCCTATGATCATTTAGTTATTGCCTGATATATTTAGAGGGTATCTTATTTGGTACATTTATTTTCATGGTGATTATGCCTTCTTGTTTTTCCTGTTGTTGGTGAATGGGGTCCCTCTTTGCCCATTTTGAGGGCTTTTTTTTTATAGTCTAGATTTTTTAAATTTAAAATTCCACCACAGCGTTTCTTTGGCATAACATTTACCTGACACATTTTCTATCACTTATGGGTCCTTTGTTTTTAAATTTGTCTCTTATAGAAATCCTATGATCAGATCTTGTTTGATATCTCCCAAACTTTGAGTCTTTCCTTTCTTAACAGTGAGTTTAAAACATTGATATTCATTATATTGAATACTTTAGTCTAGTATTTCATCCATCTGTAGTCATGTTTTCTATGGCTGTTATTATTATTAAAAGTATTTCTGTAATTTATTTTTATATCTTAGTTTTTTATTTGCTTCTTTCATATCTGTATATTTAAATTTTATTCTTGAGGTGATTCTTAAGTTGACATTATATATTTATTTATATATACATAATGATTTTTAATTTCTTTCCCAATTTATTAATTACAAATAACGTTTATAATTTATAATTACATAAAGTTTAAAATTTATAATTATCCTATATTAATTTATATTTGTTCCATAGTCCCTTTATGTGATCACATTCTTACCTCTCTATAAATACCATCTCTAACCTTGCTAGGAACTAAATGCTTGTGACCCACCCAAAAGTCATGTTGAACTCCTCATCTTCAGTGATGGTATTTGGAGGTGGGCTCCTTGGGTGGTTTAGATGAGGTTATAAGAGTAGAGACCTCATGATGGGATAGTGTCCTTATAAGAAGAAGAAGAGACCAGAGTCCCCCCTTTCTGTCATAAGAGGATACAGCAAGAAGGTGGCTGTCTTGGGGCGCCTGGGTGGCTCAGTCAGTTAAGCGGCCGACTTCGGCTCAGGTCATGATCTCACGGTCCGTGAGTTCGAGCCCCGCGTCGGGCTCTGTGCTGACAGCTCAGAGCCTGGAGCCTGTTTCAGATTCTGTGTCTCCCTCTCTCTGACCCTCCCCCATTCATGCTCTGTCTCTCTCTGTCTCAAAAATAAATAAACGTTAAAAAAAAAAAAAAATTAAAGAAAAAAAGAAGGTGGCTGTCTGCAAACCAGGAACAGGGTTTTTTAAGCAGACACTAAGTCTTGGACTTCTCAGCTTCCAACATTGGGAGTAATAACTTGTTTAAGCCATCAAGACTATGGCATTTTATTGTAGCAACTCACATGGACTAAGACAAACCCCAAACTCATTATGTTGTTATCATCACGTAGAATCTACCTTTAGTGTTTTCATACCCATTATGATAGTGAATTGTATATGTCAAGTTGACTGGATCATGGAATGCCAGAAATTTGTTTAAATATATTTGCTGATGTGTCTATGAACAAGGCTATTTCCATAACAGAATTAACATTTGGGGTAGAGGGGATTTGCACCCCTCAGTGTTGGGTGGGCATCATCCAATTCACTGAGGACCTGACAGAACAAAAGGATGAAGAAAGGGATAATTTACCTGCTCTGCCTTGTCACTTGAGCTGGACATCAGTTTCTAATAATTGTGTGAGTCAGTCCCTTACTTTATATATTATATAAAGTGTATATTCTATTTAATATGTACTTAAATGTAGGGTTGTGGGAAACAAATACGTAAATATAATATAAATTTAAAATAGTACCTGCCCCAAAGTTTGTGTCTTAAAGGTGTTATCTGTATATATTAAATCAGAAACCAGAAGTTATTCTTTGAAAATCTAGAAAAAATTCTTAGTAGTGTTTGCTCTTATATGGAACACAAAATTATTAATCCCATCTTAGTGAAAACATAACTTGCCAACTTTGTCAGAAGCCACTATAAAAGTCAATTTGGGCCCAAAAAATAATTGTGGCGATCTGCTAACAGGCAATAAAAAAGGAGGTACATACACTCTTTGCTGCATTAATAGGTATGAGGAAATAAAAATTTCCTGGATTTCTCAGTGTTTTCCGTAAAAAGCCCCAGCCTCCTAAGATTCTTCGCAAACCATGGGAATTCTGTCTGTAGCCATTTGTCTCGTTAATTGCTTTTATCCAGAAGGATTATAAAACTTCTCTTATCTCTTGGAGAGGGGCAATGGTTACATCTCAAAGGAGACACCTAGGTTAAACTCCCAAACTACCAGGAAGACTCAATTGTCTCTCTTTCTGGGTATTTGCATTCTAGGGAGCAATGAAGTCAGGAAGTTGGAGACAACTCTAGGTGATGAAGCAGAAAAACTAGAGACTATCTGGCTCCTGGTGAGACTTTATTTTTATACCGAAGAGCTGGAGTAAGGAATAGACTCTCGGGAAAAGAGAGAGAGATAGCTGCTTCTTTTTCTTTATAAACACAAGAAAATAATTTTTCTCCTTCCTCATCTATAAGTTGTCCGGTGATTTGCTTAGGATGACTGATCTGACTCTCATTAAGTGCTTTAAGAGCCAGGACGAGGGCTCCAGAAGGGCAAGACTGGGGAGACTTAATTGACTGTGATGTTTTTAATAAACATCAGAACACCTCTGATACAGAGCACCTTATGCACATTCAAGATAAAATTAATAATGACAAATATTAAAAACTCCAAAATACACCTAGGGTGAGGGGCACCTGGGTGGCTCAGTCTGTTAAGTGTCGAACTCTTGATTTTAGCTCAGGTCATAATCCTGGCGTTTACGGGTTCGAGCCCAATGTCAGGCTCTGCACTCATGGCACAGAGTCTGCTTGGGATTCTCCCTCTCCTCTTTCTCTCTGCCCCTCCACCTGCTCGTGTGCATGCATGAGCTCTCTGTTTCAAAATTAAAAACCTATATATACAAACTTAAAAAAAAAATCAGCTTATGGTGACACATTCTGTGCCTCACGCCCATGCAATTGATTTTGACTTCTGTAAAAGTCAAAATACTAGAGCTAAGCTTCAGTAAGAGACAAGCTCCAAATCTCAGTAGCTTAACATTATAAATGCTTATTTTCCTTTCATATAAAGTCAGATGCTGTTCCAAAATTTCTTGAAAGAAAATGTCCTTCACGCAGAGACAAAATGATGTCGTTGACAGAGGCTCCACCCTCCTGCAGCTGTACTGTCTGAAACATTTTGCTTCCCTGTTGATGAGGGGGATGAGAACAGTTGGAGGGCTGTTTGCTTGCAATTTTGTACCCTCTTCCACTAGTTACATGTGACTAATGCTCATAGCCCGGAGCCAAATTAAGTCACAGGATCCTACCTACCCACTGAAAGGAGGCTGAGGGGTAAACATTTCCAGGATAATCAGTTCTTTCCCCCAAGTATAAAATCATGGGGGCGCCTGGTTGGCTCAGGCAGTGAAGCACCCGACTCTTGATTTCAGCTCCGGTTATGATCTCACGGTTTGTGGATCAAGCCCCACGTTGGGCTCCGTGCTGACAGAGAAAAGCCTGCTTGGGATTCTCTTTCTGCCTCTCTTGCTACCCCTCCCTGGCTCATATTTTTTTTTCTTTGTCTCTCTCTCAAAATAAAATAAACATTAAACAATCATGAATGAAAACCACATACAAAGAGATGAGGTTAGGGGAACAGCATTCAAAAACGTCATTGATGACACATAATTCAAAAAAACAACAACATACCTTAGGAACTGAATAAAAATAGTAGTAAAGTTATATAAATACTACAAGAAGCAGTGGCACTCTACCTTTGAAACAGATCTGAGATTTACATGTGGAAGTGAGAGTCAGAATGATCACATTTTGGGGGTTATTGCAAAGCAGTGGAAAGAGAGTTACTGCAAGTGGGATGGAAAGTTCTAATACACACAGTGAACTGAAGCAGCTGGCAGGGATGTTGGAAGGGGTGTGCAGTTTGTACAATCCCTGCGTGGCTCAATGGGTACAGTTTTTTCTGTTCACCTAGTGTTTCTCATGATGAGTTTGCCCAGAAGCAGATACAATATTCTCATGTTGCTCAAACAGTTCCCTAGTATATCAGTCATGTTAGACCCATTTGCATGTTCAGAACAAACATTTTTGCACAACTGATTGTACCTGGAAGGAGGACTGGCCATGATTACTACCACTAAAACCTACGGCACCATTCTGGAAGTATTGGTTGATTTAAATCTTGTCAAAATATGGATATGTTTTTATTACTATCTTATCTAATTATCATACAATATTTCATCATCCCAATTAGTAAAGATCAATTAGCACAAATGTTAATTAAAGTCCTGGATGTAAATCGTGATATGAGTCCCTTATTTATCTGAACCATAGTTGTCTCTCCTTTGGGCTATGATAGCAGTTAGTGAATTTAAGAAGAATATTAGAGGGGCGCCTGGGTGGCTCAGTTGGTTAAGCGTCTGACTTCTGCTCAGGTCATGATCTCACAGTTCATAGGTTCAAGTCCCATGTCAGGCTCAGCACTGACAGCTCAGAATCTGGAGCCTGCTTCAGATTCTGTGTCTCCCTCTCTCTCTGCCCCTCCCCTACTCATGCTCTGTTTCTCTCTCTCTCTGTCAAAAATAAATAAACATTAAATTTTTTTTTAAAGAAGAATATTACAATTTCCTAGGTTTAAATCACTGTGAGGAACCCTTAGTATTTCCAAATACTGATGATTATAATCACAAGAAAAGCACTCACTTGATTTTAGGTAATAATTTATTTTCCTTCAAATAAGACCATTGACAAAAACAAAAATACACACAAAAGATCCTCTAATACTTACATAAATTAGCTTCTTCCCTTTGGTTATCAAATATTTTAGCCTTAATGATGCATTTGACATTTTTATTGATTTATGTCTGGACTTTCAAGTATTATACATGCAACTTATATCCCAGGGCATATTTCCTTTGTTTGCGTGTAAGTATGTGCCTATGTGTGTAGCTTTGTGAGGTTAAACCACCATCTAACCAGAGGGATTGTTCTCCAGGGATCGTTGGGAAAAGATATAAACTAACAGTCAACTGATTAAAGTTACCGGAATTAATTACTCCCCTAATATCATCCCTCATTGACAAGATTCTCCTCCTGAAATAACTCGGCAAATCCCCTCATCTGACCCAATTTAACTTTTCTGGACAATAATGAATCTTCTATTTGTCCATTGAAATTCATGCTTTTGTATCCACAAAATTCCTTATTTACAGGTTTCCTTTACCATCTTGAAAAGAAAATTGTTACTCTGCCCTGAGATATGGATTTCCTTGCGGTGCCCTGCTGGTGTTATTTTACCTCTCAAACATATCACTGCTTCAAAGCAGAATAGGCATCTTCCTCACCCCTTTTTGTCAGTCCCAGATGACGCTGTCTAGTGTATAAAACACCAAGCTCCTTTGAAAATCAGGGTTATCTGCAGTTCCTAGTCTATTCCTCTTCATAACTTCATAACCACTCTACCTCTCCTGTCATAATTCATACTTATTTTAATATTCCTGTAGAGAAACGTCCAATATCTTCACTTCCAATGATTCTTTCCTTGAGTCCCCACTCATTGTCCAATTATAAGCCACTCAATACTGGACCACACAATTCCTGCATGTCTATCTCATTACCTCTGATCTCTGACTCAACATTTTTTTTTATTGTTGTTGTTAAATCACAATGGTACCATAAATCTGTTAACTCTACAATATTTTTATTGTTCCTCACACAGTTCTATTCCTACATTCTTCCCTTGGATTCTATGATCTCTTTTATTATCACTCCTTTACTTATTCCTTCAACTCTTTTGCTTTGTTTCCTTTATTAGAAACTTCCAGGCAAAACTGTAATATGGTCAGTCCAACTCTCTTTCAATTCCCCACAAGCAGACACATTACAATCATAATGCTATTCTGCCTTTAAAACCATGACCATAATTTTAAGAACTAACATCAAACCATGTTAATAATCGAACTGTAAAACTATGAATCTCAAGGGAGACTTTCATTCTGCTCAACAGTTTTTCTGTATCTAGTAATTTTTATTTTCCTAAAGACATAAAATAATATGCTATCCATTTTTTTTTCTCCTCAACTCTTCAATATTGCCTTAGCAGAGATAAGTTAGAGCCTCACAAAAGCCATTTCCTCTGCCTGGTTGGTTATAGACCTAAACAATATTGCTTGGCCTTGTCACAGTTGAGTGGAGACAAGTGACTCATTCTTGACAATGAAATGCCATTGGGATTATGAATCACTTGAGGATTAAGGCGGTTAAGAACTTAAGTTCCTTTTCTACACTTTGTACAACTCTTTCTGCAATCTTAGATGAAGCCGCGTGTTGAAGTCTATGAAGCCAAATATTGGGCAACTAGCTCCAAGAGCCATTTGGAAGAGATTCACCCAATAGATTAGTTTAGACAAGATTATTCAGATAATTGGTAAGAAAAAAATGGTCTTTCCCTGTGCTAAGCCTCTGAGATTAGAGTTTGATCATTAAAATTGCTTGCATTAAATACCCTCATTTTCACCACCTCCTTCCCAGTAGTTTTGGTTGATAATCTTGTTTTCTTTTTTCACTGTGAAAAATAAAAGCTAACAGAAGAGAATTGCTATGTTCATGTTACCAAAACTATTATTTACTGACATTCTCGGGTCTGTACGCTTAAACACAACCCTTTCTTCTTTTACAATAATCAAACATCCTACTTTTATTCTGTATAAATAAGATCAAATACCACATTTTGTATCCAAGGACCTCTTTATCACAATTAACAATCCTTTCCTGAACCATCAGTATTTCTCTGTATACCTGATATAGATAGATATAGATAGATATAGATACAGATACAGATACAGATACAGATACAGATACAGATATAGATATAGATATAGATATAGATATAGATATAGATATCTACAGGTCATCAACACAAGGACAAGAGTGGAAACAACTAGCAACACTTGTATAGTTTGCAGTTTTTAAATAGTATTGTAATGATATTAATTTCCTACTTTTGATAATTGTACTGTGGCTAATTAAAATATTAAGACTGGAAAAAATAAAAAAAGATACAAAGGAGGTGTTTTTTTTCTTTTAGTATTTTTGCAACTTTTGTATAAATCTAAAATTAGTTTAAAATAATAGTTAAAAACTAAAAATAAACCAATAAAAATGGAAGAGATGAGGAAATGCTTCATGAAAGTGGTGGCCTTTGTGGTGACCTAGAAAAATTGGGGAAAATGCTATGGAAGATATGGGGAGGCCATTTCAACTGTAAAAAGCTATGCAAAGGCACACACACACAGAAAGACAAAATTGACTATGCTTAAGAGGTGGCAATTTTTTTTTTTTTTTTTTTTTTTTTTGTAGAGCTCTGAGTACACACATGGGGCATGTTTAGGATGAAAGTGATGTGTTAGGTTGAAATTGCAATGAATTGAAATGAGGAACAGCAAAATCCCTGCTTCTCAAAATATCCCAAACTAGAGAAGACTAAGAATGAGAACCATCCATCATTCTTGCTCTAAACAAGCTTTCACTGGCTATGAGATGAACTTGATGGCTTTAATAAGTCTTTTGTGTTTTCAATTTTTGTGACTCTATGAACTTGCCTAGTGCTGTGATTCCTATAAATGCCTGTGATATAAGCAAAATTAATTTCTGTCACTACCACTTTGGGTTTTTACATTCACTTGCAGTATATACTTCATCACCAAGAAGGAGTTTTGCCACTATGTGCTTCTAACTTTAATTGCCAGGTGTGTGTGTGTGTGTGTGTGTGTGTGTGTGTGTGTGTTTTCTAACCTACTGTGCCTTGACCTTTAGTTCAGTTTTCATCATTGTTTTGGGTATAATATAAACACTGAATAACAATGGCACTTTAGTTATGAACTTTTGACAACAGCACTAATTTCATCTCTGAAATAATAGAGAGAAAATACTTGGGTAAAAGAGTGGGAGTGCATTAGTGAAAGTCATAATGTTCAAATCCCAGAAAGCATCTTTTTCTGAATAGCTTCCATTCTAAGTGAATGTCAGAAATTGTTCTGACATTATTAGAGGACCAATAAATCCCTGAGCTGGTCAGCCTCCTAGAAGTCAGAGCCTTCTAAGAAAATATTACTGGTGATGTACAGTCTTCTATGAATTATGCAGGCTCCTGTGGCATTCAATTAATCCAGATTTTGAAAATATATAAGACACAACATTTCCACTTTGTATGTAAATAAAACTTATCACACATTTCAGATATACATATAGAGTTGCAATCTAACTAAAACATTAAATTAATGGATGAAATATTGCCATAAAATTTTTTTAATGTTTGTTTTTTTTTTTTGTGAGAGGGAGGGATGCAGCGTGAGCAGAGGAGGGGAAGAGAGAGAGGGAGACACAGAATCAAGCAGGCTCCAGGCTCTGAGCTGTCAGCACAGAGCCTGACACGGGGCATGAACTCACAGACCATGAGTTCATGACCTGAGCCGAAGTCAGACACTTAACTAACTGAGCCACCCAGACCCCCTTCAAATGTTGCCATTTTAAATAATTTTTTAACGTTATTTTTTAAATTTACATCCAAATTAGTTAGCATATAGTGCAAGAATGATTTCAGGAGTAGATTCCTTAATGTCCCTTACCCATTTAGCTCATTCCCCCTCTCACAACCCCTCCAGTAACCCTCTGTTTATTCTCCATATTTAAGAGTCTCCTATGTTTTGTCCCCCTCCCCATTTTTATATTATTTTTTTTCACTTCCCTTATGTTCACCTGTTCTGTGTCTTAAAGTCCTCATATGAGTGAAGTCATATGATATTTGTCTTTCTCTGAGTGACTAATTTCACTTAGCATAATACCCTCCAGTTTCATCTTTGTAGTTGCAAATGGCAAGATTTCATTCGTTTTGATTGCCAAGTAACACTCCATTCTATATATATACCACATCTTCTTTATCCATTCATCCATCGATAGACATTTGGGCTCTTTCCATACTTTGGCTATTGTCGATAGTGCTGCTATCAACATGGGGGTGCATGTGTCCCTTTGAAACAACACACCTGTATCCCTTGGATAAATACCTAGTATTGCACTGCTGGGTCGTAGGGTAGTTCTATTTTTAGTTTTTTGAGGGACATCCATACTGTTTTCCAGAGTGGCTGCACCAGCTTGCATTCCCACCAGCAGTGCAATAGAGATCATCTTTCTCCACATCCTTGCCAACATCTGTTGCCTAAATTTTTAATGTTAGCCATTCTGACAGGTTAAGGGGGTACCTCATGGTGGTTTTGATTTGTACTTCCCTGATGATGAGTGAAGTTGAGCATTTTTTCATGTGTTGGTTGGCCATCTGGATGTCTTCTTTGGAGAAGTGTCTATCCATGTCTATTGCCCATTTCTTCACTGATTTTGTTTGTTTCTTTTTTGGGTGTTGAGTCTGATAAGTTCTTTATAGATTTTGGATACTAACCCTTTATCTGATATGTCCTTTGCAAATATCTTCTCTCATTTTGTTGGTTGCCTTTTAGTTTTGCTGATTGTTTCCTTCGCTGTGCAGAAGCTTTTTATTTTGATGAGGCCCCAGTAGTTCATTTTGTGATATAAGATTGAACACATACACACACTGTTGTTTCCCCACACAGGCCACTTAACCTCCCAGAAGGAAAATATACATGTTGTTTTAGAGGAAAGTTTTCAAATGATCAACATTGATGCACATTAGCCCACCAAATGTAATATAAATTACATCACTGGGTACTCATAAATGTTAATAACTGAACTAAAATCTATCATTTTTAAAACTATTTTTTTTAAATAACTCTGAGAAATGACAAGATTTGTAGCTTTTCACCTTTGCACAAATGACTCATTCCATGGTAAATAGCTTAAGCTGTAAATCAGGTTACATATATATGAACAGTTAAGTTTTTCTTATTCTTTATTTGGAGTAAATTAAAAATTTCCATCAAAGAATTATAAATATCCTCAAATAGCAACAAGTATCTCATATTGGAGGTGAAACATGCAATGAGGAATTATGGATTTAATTCTTCCTAAGGATTAAGGTTAAATTATACACTAGTACCAGAGGCATAACACTTTCCAAGGTTGTACATTTGCCAATTATTGTCCTTAAAGACTTATTATCTTGTACTAAATATTCAAATTTATTTTGGAAAATTTCTCATTCTAAGTGTAAATATGATAAGTTATGATTTAATTAAAGGCTATTAAAGACATTTAAAAATTTGTCCATGGTGTTCACTTGATAAATATTTTATAGTCACAGATGTAGTCTTTTCTGGCATTATCAGTTTCATGAAGAAATACTTTCCATATCTGTACCTAAAACAAATAAAATCATAGCCCTTTATCTCATTTGCCTTAATATACAGTTAAATTTAGAATGGAAATGCCAAATCTTATAGTTCCTGCTCATTTTTTTCTCTTTGTTTAAGAATTATACGAAGCTGTTAATTCATATTAAGGTTTTCAAAATTTACTACAATACTGAATCAAAACTGCATAGTTATTTTTAATTTCCACTATTCCCTTTGAATGCATTGAAGATGGATTGGCATGCAGGTACTATTTATCTCTTCTAGTCATCATCAAAACTCACAAAACTATTTTTAGTTTAGCAAAAAATAAATCTTGTTTGAATACATAATATATTTAGGCTAACTATTGGTTCGTACACTAATTCAATATTTCTACCCTGTTGTAAAACGGGCATCTATTATTTGCAGAAGGGCCATGATATTGTTTATCAATATTAAAAGCTATTGATGTGTTTTGTTTAATTAGAAAAATTTCCCATTGTTACTCCTGACTTTTTTTTTAAATAAAGGTGACACGTAATGTTACATTAGTTTCAGGTATACAACATAGTGATTTATTAACTCTGTATGTCATACTATGCTCACCCCAAGTGTAGCTGCCATCTGTCACCATACAACACTATTAAAATACCATTGACTGTATTCCCTATGCTGTACCTTCTATTCCTTGTGATTTATTCATTTCTTAACTGGAAGCCTGTATCTCCCACTCCCCTTCACCATTTTGCTCCTCTCTCTACCCCTCTTCCCTCTGTCAACCATCAGGCGGTTCTCTGTATTTATAGTTTCCGCTTCCTTTGTGGGTATATTGTTATCAATATTTTAACTCGATTTATAAGAATCCCAGTAACAAGATAGAGCATTTTTCCCACACATATTACACCTCTTAATTATGTCTTTGTGGTCTGAGCTCTTTTATCTTTATGGACAACATTTATAAATTTCACAAAGTACTTGTTTCGGAACATCCTTATTGTTTTTTCATAGTGGTTACTGTGCTTTTGTTGAACATAATGTGATGCAATCAATAACTAAATAATACCATTTGATGATACTTCATAATGGAAACCAAACTAAGACTCATTGGGTCACTGGTTCAATTGTTAGATATTCATTATCATACTCCATTTAAGTCGCTTGTGCAAAGCATCATACTTGTGAATTGTCTTGTCTTTGTACATATAGATTCAAATTCTGCAATAAAATCAGCGTTTTGGGTTTATTTAATGCTTTAGGGAACCAACTTAGAAAACTTCCCCCAGACTTAGGCATTAAGATTTTAATGGAAAAATAGTATCTATAAAAACATAAAATACATAAATTACATTCAACACACTGAAACAATAATGGGCATATCACTTGAAAAATATATAAACCGTGGCACATTATCCTGCTAACAGAGTGTTTAGCTAACATTCTAATCAGTCCAGTCCTTGTGGCATACCACCATAACTTTTGCAAATCAGCCATAGTCATGACATGACAATTAATATATTTCAGACTAAGAAAGTTATTTAGAAGAAAAAATTTCATTACTTTTTCCTCTGAAAAAGCCATTCAATATGAAAATCTTTAATTTATCGCTATGAATTTATTGCTAGGAGAGAAAGAATATGCTAGATGTACTGAGAGAAATTCAGTGGAGCTAAAGTGAAAGCATCATATGGAATTAGACAAGAATGGAGAGAGAACATAGGTCATGTTATACTACGACCTAAATTATGTAATCCTGAGACATTTCTTATGTCAAATGCTGATTGCCATCTTGATTTATGTATAATAATATGATATTAATTTTCCATGCATGCATTCTATTTATTGCCCACCATTGTGAGCTGGATTATTCTTAACATTAAGTTATTTATTCAAACTTATACCTTTCATATATTTCCGAAAGGTGAAACTTTTCAGCTATCCTCAACATCTTTTGTTACAACTTATTTTAGTCTACATTTGGCCACTACTTTATAGGACTGCATATTTCCAATATATTTTCTTCTTTGTGAATACTATTGTATACTCATTCAGCACAGTCATGGAACAATGACATATTTCCTTGTATTAAAACATATTTTGTATAAGAGTGACTGACACTCTGCCATGCGAGTTTTCTCTTTTAGCATTTGTTCAAAGATCAAACTTCCAAGTATAAAGTCTTTATGTCAACTATAAGTAGTTCTAAATAATTCTATTCATTTTTTTCTGCTGAAAAAAATCCAGGAATATCTAAAAGTATGCTTCTCTTTTAGTTTGTATCATGTCTGTGCATCCGCACAGGAGTTATTTGTTGTTTTCCACAGTGATGTAGAAGGGGCAGCCTTTAAAAACATCTTTTTTCTCAGGCTGCATGAATTCTTTTTAAAAGTCACTTACATGTATATTTCAAATGGAGCTTAGCATGTGTGAAATTTCCGATCTTACTGAACGTAAACTGGTCTTGAAGAGAGGGGACTTGGTGAGTAACCGGATTTCTCAATTCAGAGAACTCGAAAAGAATAAAAACCTCAATCGAGGTATTTTGTTGAACTTCTTATTGTCATAAAAGATACATAGCATAAAATATACCATTTTAATTACTTTAACTTTAATTTTAAGTGTATAATTCAGTGTCATTAAATATATTCATATTGTTTTGCAATTATCATGGTTATCTACCTCTAGAACATTTTCATTATTCCAAACTGAAACTCCATATCCATTAAATGAGAACCCCCCATTCTCCTTTTCTCCATCCCATTGTAACTACTGTTGTACTTTCTGCCCCTGTGAATTGTGCTATTCTAGGTTCCTCATATAAAGGAAGTCAGACAGTATTTGTCCTTTGTGTCTGGTTTATTTCACTCAGGATAATCGTTTTCAAGGTTCAGTCATATTTTAGCATGTATCAGAATTCCAGTCATTCTTAAGGTTAAATATTTCATTCTATCTATCTATTTATCTATCTATCTGTCTACCTATCTATCATCTATCTATCTATCTGTATATATCACATTTTGTTTGTCCATTTCTCCTTTTGGCCCTTGTGAACAGATATGCACCTTGCTGTAAAAATACCTGTGTGAATCCCTGCTTTCAGTTCTCTTGAGTATATACTCAGAAGTGTAACTGATGGGTTACATAGTTATTCTGTATTTAATTTTTTTGAGTAACTGAACCATTTATAGTCCCAGGAGCAATGATTAAGAGTTCCAGTTTTTCCACATCTCCATCAATATGTTATTTTTCTCCTTTTTAAAAAAATAATATCCATCCTAATGTGTGTGGTATGGTATCTCATGATAATTTTGATTTTCATTTTCTGATGATGTGTGATGTTGAGCTCTTTTCATATATGCATTGGCTATTTGTATATTTTCTTTGAAGAAATGTCTATTCAAGTCCCATTTTTTAAAATATCTTCTTCTTCTTGAGTTCTAGGAGTTCTTTATACATGCTACTTATTAATCCCATATCAATTATACGGTTTACATCTATTTTCTTCCACTTTATGAGTTACCTTTTTATTCTCTTGATAGTTTTTTTTTGATACACAAGAGTTACTGACTTTGATCAAGTCCAGTTCATCTATTTTTTCATTAGTTGTCTGAGCCTTTGGTGTCATATCAAGAAATCATTGCCAAATATCATAAGGTTTTTCTGCTATGTTTTTTTTTCCTAAGAATTTTATAGCTTAAGCTTTTACATTTAGGGTTTTTTGATTCATTTGAGTTACTTTTTGTAGAAGGTGTAAGGTATCATTGTTTTACATGTGGATGTCTAGTTTTCAAGCAACACTTGCTTTGTATAAATAGAAACAGTCATGCAAAAATTCATATGCACTCTAAAGACTCCAAATTGCAAAAGCAATCTTGCAAAAGAAAAACAAATATGGGCGTTGCACATTTCCTGATTTCGAACTAACTGCAAAGTACAGTATTCAAAACAAAAGTGGTACTGGTATAAAGACAGACATAGACCAATAGAATAGGTAGACAGCCCAGAAATAAACTCTCACATTTATATTCAGATGATATTTTACAAAAATGCCAAGGCCACTCAATGGGGAAAGGATAGTCTTTTGGGGTATTTAATAATTAGAAAATGATTAACAATTAAGTGGATGCCTAGATGAAATATTGAACATAATCACAGCACATTGAGTAAAATATATACAGATTCCCTCTTTTGACATAATTATTTACTTTTCATTCACTTGGAAGTCCATCTTCTTGATCAACACTTCTCTATCACCTTCCAATATCAGCCATTCAGTTTTATGTTTTTTTTTATATTAGCATTATTATTTGAAAATTTACTTATTTTGAGAGACAGAGAGAGAGAGAGAGAGAGAGAGAGAGAGAGAGCATGTGTTAGCAAGCAGGGGAGGGGCAGAGATAAGGGACAGAGAGAATCCCAGGCAGGCTCTGTGCTGTTGGCAAGGAGCCTGATGCGGGGCTTGATCCCACAACCCTGGGATCATGACCTGAGCCGAAATCAAGAGTTGAAGGCTTAATCACCTTGAGCCACACAGGCACCCCTGCTTCTTTTTATATTATTAAAGAGTCCTTTATAAGTACCCTTATCATAATATTATAATAATATCTACAGCACCTATTTTTCCTTCTTATCCGAAGTTTTCATGAAAATAGCAACTCCAATTTCTTTTCATTGAGACCTTTGAATCAGTCACGTAAAATTTTTCAATTAATATCCCACTTTATACTATTCCAATTAATGTCTGTCAGTGAATCACATGCACACTTACGCATGTACAGATGTTTTTTGCATGTTACCTACTGATCCTTCCCTTGTAAGAGCTATGTCTGAACTACTGTGGGCATTATCAAGAAATCAGGATTCTTTTGTCCAGTCTATGTTTTTTTCCAAACATGAGCTTTATTCTATGGTGTGGCAGAATAGCTTCCTCTGCCTCTCTAGTCCTCGTGACCAAGGAGCCACTTACCATCTCTATGCCTCAGCTTCAGTCCCATGTAGAAGCCATCTTTCCATTTCATCATCAAAATTCCATATTGTCAAGACAGAATAATTGGTCTTTTAATACTTGTTCTGATGTTCATCTCCTATTTCATGCATTCATTGAGGGTATATCAATATCATACAATATAAGTAAAAATTTCTGAGACAGGCCAGCATGGTTATGGGGGAGTTGACAGAACAAAAACATAAGGTTTAAAGAATAGCTTTAAATATAATTAAAGAATTTCTACCGTGAGGCATTTGGCTTCGAATTGTGGGTATAGGGAGAAACTAGTGAAATGTTTGTGAACATCAGGTTCTACTTGAAAATTGAATTGGAATATTCACTGATGTCACTTTTATTTTTTTATTTTTTTTAAGGTTTATTTATTTTTGAGAGAGGGATAGAGAGACTGAAAGAGAGTGTGTGAGCAGGAGAGGGGCACAGAGAGCAGGAGACACAGAATCTGAGGCAGGCTTCAGGCTCTGAACTATCAGAACAGAGCCTGATGGGGGGGCTCAAACTCACAAACCACGAGACCATGACCTGGGGTGAAGTCAGATGCTTAACCGACTGAGCCACGCAGGTGCTCCGATATCACTTTTATTTTTGATAGATTCCTGAGAAATAGACAATTTTAGACTGATTTTTATGTTACTGTAATCAATTAGTAAGAAATACAATGTATACGGAGAAATGGCTTAATATCAAGGAATTAAGCAGAAACTGGTCTGAAGATTTTGATATTTTAATTATTAAATGAATGTGGTCAAAACACACAGTGAATGGTTACACTTAATATGGTTTGACTTTTCTCATATCTAGCTAAACAAGGCCCAAGTTCCCAACAAGGGAAATTGAAGGGACCCCATGAAAGAAAGAATTTTTTTTTTCTTGGCAACTTTTCCTGCTTCTGTGCTTGTTAGGACCTGTACCCTCGCCTTACACATGCCTTAATGTATGGCTTCCTTGTCAAGGTCAAGAAGCTAATGATAGCTTTGGAGTCTTCCGGCATGATGACATTTAAGGAATGACTGGAGAAGGTCTTCATGTACGTTTTCCAAGACGACTGACTCCAGACATGTTGATGCCAAGACCTCTATCTCCAGGGCATAAGTGACTTATGGAAGACACCCAAGCACTCATCCTTGTTTTGACTGCTTCCTGGATGCCTAAGAGGACACGTGTACGCCAGACCACGGTCCTTAATAAAAATCCCAGACTCTAATCAAGAATGAGACTCACTCTCCTTTTCCTTTCTGAGTCTCCCAGATAATTCTGTCTGTATCTGATCTCTGTATCTTCAACAAATTCTGCTCTCACTTCCTGTTGGCCAAGGACACTCTTGGCTGATCCTGCAAGACCCCATCTGGGTCCTTGAATCCAGCCTGCCTGCATCACCAGCATTTTATTCATAAAAGAAGCAAAACGTTAAAAACCTACTTTGGACTAGAGTATTATAGTTTGTAATATTTTATGTCAGTGAATTTAGGTAGCATAGTTGTTTGGAATGTGATGGGGGTTAGGCATTAAGATTTATGCAATTGAGAAAGAAGATTATTATTATTATTTTTTATCTTTCATGCCACCTCACGAGGAAAAGAAAGTATTGAGAAACCAGTCTTGTGAAAATGATAATTGATGTTATGGAAAATAAATAGGTGGAAAACAGTTTGATCGTTAAAAGCTTTAAGTGATTCCTCAGCTCAGCCCTCAGTGGGATGCTTTCCTCATTCAATGACTAGATGAACTTATCTGATGTGCACTACTTAATGCAATTTGAATTAGAAAATGCTTTGATTAGACAGGAGGCAAGATACAAGGGATGAGAAGCCATTCTTATTCCTTTCTGCAAACCTTGAACATATACGCGCATTAAGAGGTAAATTGACTGCTTTTTAGACTTGGTAGAAATTGTAAGAGTGGATAAATTACAGAATCTCTGATAAAGGCTATCTCATTAAGGATGGCACTTTAGGTCATCATGTTTTTCTGGAGGCAAACTAACATTTTAAATAG
Organism: Panthera onca; assembly: GCF_046562875.1. Taxonomy (NCBI): domain Eukaryota; kingdom Metazoa; phylum Chordata; class Mammalia; order Carnivora; family Felidae; genus Panthera; species Panthera onca. The sequence goes on along the minus strand of NC_138342.1, from coordinate 26,997,053 downwards.
ACACAGACTAGTTTAGTTTATTGATGCATTTCAGCAAACTGTATTGCTGTACCACTGGCATGAAGGGACTTCTAACCAAACATTTAGTAGTAATGAAAAATGCTGACACTATGCTGAGATAGATGTTCCACTTGATTTTCCTTATGGAAAAACTTAAAGAAAATTCATATCCCATTTTATACTATTCCATGATGCTCTTGAACTATTGAGCTACACAGATTTAAGATTATAATAACTTCATGGTGAACCATCCATCCACTCATTCTCTCATCAATCCGACCAATATTCATGAAGCAGCCACCACTTGCCAAATAAGATCTAGTATTTTGAGGTCTTGGTAAGAATCTGTCTTATTACATGACTTCTACTGTGACAGAGAACTTGAGAAATCAATTTTATGCCCATTTTTCTTGTATTTCTGTCATCACTTTATTATTATTATTAATTAGTTGGGTAAAAATAAGTTTTTTGACTTATCTACAGATTTTGTTGCTAAATTATTAAGTAAGGGGTAATTACAAAAAAAAAAACTAAAGAAACAAGAACAGAGGCAAGAATACATGATGATATGTAAAAGTTGAGAATGCTAATAGATGAAGCACAGAAATGAAGAGGAAGAATTTGAGGAAAAATATTTTTATATCTTCTGTAAAAGTAAGGAGAATTATGAGTAAGGAAAACAATTTTTTTCTTCCTGAAAAAAAACATACTATGTTAATAAAGTGTTTTCTAGCACTAACATTATATAAATTGGCCCAGAAATTTTGTACTGTAGCAGAGTAGGAACTATAATATGAAGACTCATGGTTCTTGGTTCAGTGTGCCTTCTCATGTTCAAAATTATGACATATTTTGGGGCACCTGGGTGGCTCAGTCGGTTGAGTGCTGACAGCTCAGAGCCTGGAACTTGCTTTGGATCTGTGTCTCCCCATCTCTCTGTCCCTCCCCTATTTGTGCCTGTTTCTCTCTCTCTCAAAAATAAATAAACATTAAAAATTAAAAAAAATAAAGTTACGATATATTTCAACTATATGGAAAAGTATAGGAAATAATATAATTAAAACCTACCCATCCCCAGATTTAGTTATATTTTAATATCTTGTCATAATTCTTTTAGATTGTTTTTATAGGAGTAAAATATTGTAGATACAATTCAAAATATTTATGTGTATTTCCCCATCCTGTTTTTTTGTTTTTTGTTTTTTGTTTTTTTTGGATCTCACCAGAGATACAATGATATATAATGTATTTATTCCTTTTTTTCTTGTTTTTTTTTTCTTTATTGAGATGGAGAAAGAGAGTGAACATGAGCACAGGAGAGGGGCAGAGGGTGAGAGAGAGAGAGAGAGAATCTTAAGCGTGCTTCATGTTCAATGTGAAGTTTTTATGTGGGGTTTGATCTCAGGACCCTGGGATTATGACCTGAGACCAAATCAAGGGTTGGAAGCTTAACTGATTGAACCACCCAGGCAACCCTATTTATACCTTTTTCCATGTTTCTTTATTTTCAATTTTTTGCCATTACAACAATGTTGCAATGAATATCATAGTCCTAGTCTCTTTCAGCATATTATTCTGGGTGTCCTTCAGGAATTCACAGAGGATCTGAATTTCTAGATAAGAAATATATAACTTTAACTTAATTAGATATTTTCAAATTGCTTACATTTATTTTAGATTATTCAATAAACATGTATTGAATATTTACTATGTGCTAGGCAGGAATGCATCATTGTTCTAAGCATATGGCTATAAACAAAACGAAGAATGTCTCTGACTTCATGAAACTTACATATCATGGTTGAATCCGTTTATATCCACTAATAGCGTAGAAAAGTTTTCTTTTATCTATACCCTTACTAACGCTTGGCATTATCAGTTTTTTTAAAAAAATCTATCATTTTTAAACTGATATGTGTGAAATAGTAGGTGTTATTTTAATTTACGTTAACTCAAGTTCTCAGAGTCAGAATATTTATGTTACAGGCAACATGAGTTTCTTTTTTTTTTTAATGATTTTATTTTTTAAGTAATCTTTATACGCAACATGGGTCTGGAAGTCACAACCCTGAGATTAAGACTTGTATGCTCTATCAACTGAGCCAGCCGGGTACCCCAACATGAATCTATTTTTAATAAATTTGTTAACTACAAATGACATGAAAATGAATCATTTTATTTAGGAGGAAAAATAGATTAAGAGACACAAGAGTTTGGAACCAAATTCTGAGACCTTTCATTATTTCAAAGTCAAAAGAGGGGTGCTTGGGTGGCTCAGTCGATTAATCGTCTCACTCTTGACTTTGACTCATGTCATGATATCAATGGTTTGTTAGTTTGAGCTCCACTTTGGGCTCCATGCTGACAGAGCTGAGCCTATTTGCAATCCTCTCTCTCTCTCTGCCCCTTCCCTGCTCACACTCTCTTTCTGTCTCCCTCTCAAAGTGAATAAATAAACATTAAAAAAAATTAAAAAATAAAAGTCAAAGAGATGGCAATAGCAAAGAGAAGTAACATGAAACACCCCATAGAGAAGGAGAAAACAGAGGAGAATAGCATCCTGGAAGCCTAGAATTGTGGGATTCCAAAAAGGAAGGATTGATAGCTAATAGCTATAATGAATATTGCTGAGATGCTGAAAAGACCGCGGAGTACAATATATTTAGTGGATTACACACCCAAGGGATTGCTGAATACTATTGCTACTATTTCCTTACGTATGTTTACCTTTATTCTCACCCCTTCTTACATGGTTTTATCAATTTTCTATTATCACTTCTGTTGCCTGCACTCAATTTTTTCTCAGCATACACATCATAAAATGCAAAATTCTTTAAGTGGTATATAAGAATCACCATGATTTGTTATCCAACATGTCTATCATCCTTTAGATTCCTTAGGCTCTAACTCTACTAAACCACTTCTAATTCTTCCTTTATGTCACATGGCCATACATAGGATTTTTTTTTTTTTTTTTTTACTTGGAGGATCTTTGCCAACAAGGTGTCCACAGATTATGAATTCCTTGGAGGAACGTGCAGAAATACCTGAAAATCAGCCACTTCTGGCTGTGGATTTGAGCTAGCCGGGCTTACTGATAATCATTGCCTCTTATTCACTACATATTGTATATTCCAGGCTTTCTGCAAAGCATACACACATATTATTTCTATATCAATCTTATCACCATGAGGAGCAGTGATGAGGAAACAATTTTAGCAAGGTTGACTGATTGCTGCAGGTCACACTGCCAAGAAGCCCTGGATTCAAACCCAGACCTCTGTGTCTACAAAACTCATGTCCATTATTGGCAGATATGTAGATGTAACAACGTGTTACTTGCTTGTTCCTTGATAGCTATCTCCCACCAGCTAGTTGTGAAATCAGGTCATTAAAAAAAATAAAATTGTGTTACTAAAACTTAGGGGGGAAAGGTACCCTTGTGCTTAAATCACGCCATGTTGCTAAGTTATTTTATAGATCATCCATATCAATAATCTATTTAGGCCAGATCCCCTTTTTCTCCCCACAATCCACAAACTCATGAAATTGGGGGAAAATAAGGAAAGAAAAGAAAAAGAAAAAAATACTCAAGACAAACAAGAAAAATCCCTAGAAGCCACCATATTAACCCTACTGGTAACTGTTTGGCTTAAGTCTAGGCAATACTGGGACTTTGGAAAATTACTAGATCATTAATGAATGCACACACACACACACACACACACACACACTCACACACACACAGAAAAATATATACTCAAGTGTTTCTAAGTTCTCCAGTCAGGCTTTTGCGTTTCACCAATCATGTCTATAAGCACTAGTTTACTAGAGGCACAACTGGGAGTTTCTACCACTGTAACACATCCTTCATAAGGCAGCCAGCTTAAATACTGCTTTCAAGTTTCCATTTCCTTCCCATAAGGATTCTTCCTGTGGTGAAATAAACTCTTTAACTTGGATTAATGACCTTTCAAAACTGTGCTCGAGCCTTGTCTTCCTTCTCTCTGTGCTTCCATGCTGAAAAAACATGGACTTGTTAACTTTCTTTAGAAAGAATCTTGGACTTTTCCACCTTCATTCAGACAATTGTCACTCCTTAAAAAATATTTCCAAATTATGCCTTCACATAAGTCCAATCGCTTCTCCTTGTTCAGCCCAATATACAAGCGTTTAGGTTTGGCCACTTCTCAGGGTCTTGGTTTCCTCAGGAGGGGCTCTACCTTTCACGTGAAACTTGTAGGAAATCAATTTGTCGGCTCCTTGTACGGTTAACCTGTCTCGTGTCAGTGTCACCCTCAGGGTCACCTGCAAACCCTAAGAGGGTGGAGGCATAGGGTGTGTCTTGGTGATACCTTCCTTTTCCCTAGGGGGGCCCACCCCCCCTTTGGACTGTAGGGTCCTCTGGGAACCGGGACATTTTTAGTGAGTGGCTATTAACTCCATCCGTTCTCCATCTCCCCCCCCCCCCCCCCCCGCCGCCACCGCCGCCGTAGTAGTGTTTATTGAGGACAGTAATGGTGAAAGCCATATTCTTGTCGCTTGCCACGCGGTGCACTTGCACCCATGTTCCCCGTAGCTGTTTGTGGTCTTTGGACTTCGTCGTGGCCCCGTGCGGCGAAGGACTTTGCTTAAGCTTTATCTGTGGTCGGATAAACATTTATTTTTAAATGTTTATCTCTAAAACATTTATTTTTCAACCCTGACCACAGTGATGGCTCTCTCACATAAACTTGAATATGTATTAATGTCGCATCAAAATATCAGGTAAATTAACATAAGATAAACTAAGTCTGTTCTTATCATAACTGCTATTGAAATGGTTATTAATTTAAATTATTTATTTATGTAGATATCTGCTTATTGAGTGAGAGCCTATTCTGTGCCAGATATTGACTTCTAAGAAAAAAATATGCAATATGTGCACATTAATAATTGCACACTGCCTCATCTTTATAATTCTCTCTGCCTCTGTCTCTCTCTTTAGATAAGGTAAATAGATACAGAGAGTACTCACACAAATGTATATGTAAATACATAATATATAATTGCTTATATATTATAAATATGTTTTTTTATACATATTCTTATAGCTCTATAAGCCAATTGCTCTTGAAATAAATATAGCAAAAATTTTGTTCAGTGAAAATAGTTCCAGACTGGGAGGAAGAAAGCAGAAACACAATTAAATATATTCACAACAATCAATCAACCATTTTTTGGGCTTTAGGTTGCTCTCTGTAAAATGGAATGAACATTCTATGTGTGCCCTTGTGACAAATTTATGATATATGTGCATTGGCTTTGAAAACTTTAAAGCATAGTGCAATAAACTAATAAAAATTGTATTATTGAATGCATTCTCTCTCTCTCTCTCTGTCACACACATGCACACACACACACACACACACACACACACTAAGCCAATGTTATTACAGTGAAAAATCTTTCCATTTTCAACCTTTTTGTGTTACTGTCAAAAACACTCATTTTGCCATCTCAAATCCATTTCTTTCAATATTGCTATGTTGAAGGGAGTGCTTTTACTCCCTTCATTTTTTTCTGCTACAGTTTACTAACCTTACTATTATAGTACTAAAGTGCTTGGCAGTATTAATTTAGTACTAACCATTTCAGCATAGAAAAGTAAAATGTATTTAAATGCCCCAAACTGATGACCTTCTTCCAATGATGCAATGAAACACAGGAAAAACACTGGCTTTTAATGGGCTTAAATCTCAGTCTATTCCAGTTTAGCATTACTGTTACTCAAGTTGAAATATTTTTTTCATGAGGGGAGATGTTTCAGTATGATTTCAATATATTTTAAAATATGCCTTTTACATGTTATACTACATGGTGGACTAGACTAAACTTACTATTTATGTATAATGCAAAATGTATTCAAAGAATATTCAGGTACAGAAACATTATCAATATGAAGAAATAACATTTACTTATTTAGATGAGACAAAGTAGTAAGTAGCATAATTTTTAAAATTTTTAAGTGAAGCCCTTAATTTCTGCCAATGGAAAATGTTTATTAAGCAGTATTAGGTTTCTTACAGAAAGATTGGGTGAATTAGGGTCACTGGATCTTAGCTAAATTTGTAAGAATATGTCACTGGATTGTCAAGATGAGAAAGCAGTACTTGAATGACCTAGCGCAGCTCTCGGTGACAGATATACACACATATGGTGTCTGTCTCCTATTCTCAATCCATGGTGTAGAATTAGACAGATTCATTTGATTAACTACGTAGGTCCTTTGAAGAAAGTCAGCATGTAATTTTGTTATTCTTTCAAAGGAGGGGGAAGGTTTTTGTTTGTTTGTTTTTGTTTTGTTTTTCATTGGGTGTCCTGAGCGACTTGATTACTTTCCACAAGGATCTATTGAAAAGCACATTTTTTTTTTTTTTCCATTCCAGGTGAATAACATATGAAGACAGCGTTGGAGGCGGAAGGTCATTAAGTTTATCTAACGAGCAGGTAACTAACTGGTGGATCACTGGCCACAGCAAATATATTTTTTCTTTCACATTTAGGGTTAGTGATCAATGTTAAAAATGGGGACATTTTATATAAAACCTGTCATCCTAATAAATTGTCCTTGGTAATGTGAAACTATGGCAATACTGGATTCATGTCCCTTCCTCCCCTTCCTCATTCTAACTATCACTTGTAGGGTACTTCTCTTTCTTACCCTTAGTGCCAAGGCCACTGCAGGTATGGTTTCTTTTAATCTTTACAGCAGTTATATCAGGTGGGATAATTTCCATCACCTGAAGATCAAAGAGAACTGACTTGCCCAAGAATATACAAGTGCATGGAGTCGGATGGCAGACTGATACGAGAATTACCTATCAATCCTTCTAGCACAGTAGCATCTGGCCTATTTAAAGGAATCTGCTTGGGCCCGAGTAGTTTGATCCAGTTTTCCTCTGTTTGCACATGCGCAGCTTTCCTCATTATTGTTATTGGTTGGCAAGCCAGACCTTTGGACTGATGAACACTTAGGCTTATGAAAGTGTTTGTTTTACATAAACCAAAACTGCAGTTGTGGGAAGTTAACTATGTCAGGCTGGAGGAACACCAAGGATGTGTGCTTCTTTCTGTTCTTATATTTCAACGACATATCCAGAGTGCATCGCAGAAATGTTTCTCAATCAATAAGATGGACTGATTAAATTAAAGAATAATAGGTGGCTATAGGGCATAGTTAATACTGGGTTTGAGTTTGGGTCATCTATATTTTTGGACTCCATATTTGTCAAATAATATTAACTATAGTAAATCATTAAGAAATAGCATTTTTTGGGGGGCACCTGCATGACTCCATTGGTTAAGCATCGGACTTTGGCTCAGGACATGATTTCATGGTCCATGAGTTCAGGCCCCACATGGGGCTGTGTGCTGACAGCTCAGAGCCTGGAGTCTGCTTCAGATTCTGTGGTTCCCCCTCTCTCTGCTCCTCTCCCACTCATGCTCTGTCTCTCTCTTTCTCTAAAAAAATAAATAAAGTTTAAAGAAAAAGAAAAAGAAATAACATTTTTATCAATACACAGGTTTAGTCATTTTTCTAAGTGCTTTATTTTATGATCTCATAATACTTCAATGCCACAACCACATTCTGAGCTAAATATTAACCCACATGACAGATAAGTAAACTAGTGTACTGATAGAATGAGGAACTTGTCTAAAATCATATGTCGGGTAATTGACTTGATCAGGACTGAGTTTAAACCTCATTACTATGGCTCCCAATTCCAAAAACATGTATTTTACTTCTCATTATCAGGTTTTATTATTCAAAGTTTTCTATTTTGATCATGTCATTAATAGTGGATTTCATGCTTAATTCTTACAGTTTAGTTCATAAATTTTTTTTTAAACTTTTGTGTGAAAATGTGTTTCATTTACGAAGAAGTTATGTAGAGAGAGTTTTACAAATGTGGTAGAGAAAGAAAAGTCACAATTACTTGAACAAAACAGTACAATATGCTTTAAAAAATATAACATTTGGAAATTCAGCAGTTGTTAAACTACTTGGAATTAAACTTTATATACACACATTTTAGTATATGAAATGTTTTAAATCTTCCTATTTGTATTATTTTTAATGCAAAAATAATACATTTTTTTGAAAAATGTTTTCATAAATGAAAAATAAGTACATATACATTTTTTATTTTTTTTTAAGTTTACTTATTTATTTTGAGAAAAAGACAGTGCCAGTGGGGGGAGGAACAGAGAGAGGCAAACAGGGGAGAATCCCAAGCAGGCTCCCAGCCTGATGTGGGACTTGAACTCATGAAACCGTGAGATCATGACCTGAGCTGATACCAATAATCAGACACTTAACCTACTGAGCCAACCAGGTGCCCCTTAAAAATTACCTTTTGACATTATTCTGTGTTTCAGTTGTTTAGAGAAAAATATATGCTTAGACGGTTACTCAAATAATGTTCACAGTACTTAAAACATCTTGAAAATATATTTATTGCAGAATGGATAATATGGTCTTTTTATATGAAGTCAGTAACAGAAAAAAAAAAACAAATTAAGGACCTTGGATATATAATGAAAGATCAATTCAATTCAGGAAAAGAGAAAGTAAATGGAATTTAAACATATAAACCATTTGTAATTACATCATTAATTTCTGCACATTGGATGAAAAATATAACTTAACATCAAGGAAGATCACTATTTGCACCAAAACAACAAAAAAAAGCATGTAAAATGCTGTGAATAATATTCGTATTTTAAGATTGTTGATGGCATTCTTTACACTGAAATTTTAATAAATGTTCAAAATAAATTTTTGGCATTTTAATTTAAATAACTCAAGTTCACATGCTATGTGGACATGTGATATTTGATATGTAGGCTCTTCACATTGACATACACTGTCTAACTTCTAGTTCCTACACTTATTTGCTTAATATGTTTGTCTAATATCTACTTTTCTGATTCTTAACTTCCTCCTTTGAAAATTAGAGTTAATTATATCAACATTACAGATTTTTGTAAAGATTTAGTGACAAAATATGTCAAGGACATGTCAGGTGCATAAATGCTAAGCAAGTGTAAAATATCTATGTGTACAACTATAGACAACAGCTACTATGGAAAATAATGGGTATATATATGTAGTGAGCCATTTATTTTAATATGCAAGCAATAAGTTGTTTTTGGTTGATCTGATATTTATGGAAATCATATAATTTGTGCCAAAATAGCAATTATCTTAGTCTTTAAATGCTGATCTCCAAAGACCATCTTTTCCCCTAGAATAGGTTCGTGCTTACAATAGACAAAGTTTTAGTAGACATTTTCACATATTGTTCATTAAAATTTTAAGTTTGACTAGACATTTTCATATGTTCTTCATCAAAATTTAGATATAGGCCCCACATTTACTTGGGGTTGCTTTGAATACTAGTAAGGTAAAAAAAAAAAAAAAGAGTAAGATTTATTTTTTAATATTTTATTTATTTATTTATTTATTTATTTATTTATTTATTTATTTATTTTTTAATGTTTATTTATTTTTGAGACAGAGACAGAGACAGAACACGAGTGGGGTAGGGACAGAGAGAGACTGAGACACAGAATCTGAAACAGGCTCCAGGCTCTGAGCTGTCAGCAGAGAGCCCGACCCGCTTGAACTCAGCCAGACGCTGGGCTCGAACTCACAAACCGCTAGATCATGACCTGAGCTGAAGCAGCTGAAGTCTGCTTCCAGTTGCATTATTCCCACAGATATCCCTTTCGGGCCTGTGATAAAGGCCATATGCCTTCGCTTCCACTGTCCTTTTTATACAGAGATTTCTTTATTTAAATCAAGTCAGGTATACAGATATGGATAGATGTATATCTATAGATAAAGGTATCTGGGTGATGCCTAAGTGTCAGCTGAGAGCCAGTAGCCTCACACAAAAACAGGACTGCAATGTTAGAACACTATGACTTCTTCATCAAAGTGTCTTCTACACTTTCACCTTCTTTTCTCCTTTCAACCTTTTGATCCGTCCTCCTGTCTCATTTCTCCTCTTCTGATTACTCCTCCTACTTTTCATTCTTCTTTTTTTATTATTAATTAATTAATTAATTTATTTATTTATTTATTGAGATAGAGAGTGCGTGAGCACGAGTGGGGGAAGGGCAGAGAGAGGGAGACACAGAACCCGAAGTGGGCTCCAGGCTCTGAGCTGTCTGCACAGAGCCCCACGAGGGGTTCGAACCCAGGAAGCGTGGGATCATGACCTGAGCCAAAGTTGGACGCTTAACCGACTGAGCCACCCAGGCCCCCCAACTTCTTTTTTAAAGTATATAATTTACTCATCGAAAAATTATGCCACAGAACCAAGTTCTATCCTGCATTTTTAGCTCACCCTGAAGTAATGGTGACTGAGTTATGATTATAGACCATTTATTAAGTAACAAGGGTCAAGATTGAGTTTGGCTCATGGCTGCAAATAATGGACCAAGTAAGAAATCATTAAACCTAGCAAGTAGTCTAAGAGCTAATAATTTCCAACTTGCAAATTGCAAGTAATGACAGAAATGACCATATGAGTATTAACATGTTAATTAAAATATTTGTGATGCTTAGCAATGAAAAAATTTAACAAAGTAGATTCTGAACAGTCTGAATAGCCTACAGACAGCTCATGTAAGTTTTTCCAAGTTCATTTCCATATTTCAAGGCATTCAGGACCCTTAATATCAAATACTTAAAAGAAATAAAGAGACAAATTCATTTTCATATTTTGGACAAAGAATAAAATGGCAATATGCGCTTACTTTTTCCTGTTCACAAAGTAGAAGATGCTTTTATTGTCCTGGCATTTGTTGATCCCAAGAGTATATACAATAAACATTAGAAATATCAATCTCTATCTGAGAGACTAGCTCTTGGGAATATAAATTTTAGCAAATTCCTTTTCACTTGTTTTCTTTTATCCTTTTGCTGCATGATTTTTTAAAATCCAAGCTATTAAATCATCTCACACACTAATTTCTGCAAGCATCTTTAACATACTAAGCTCCCTCTGTTATTTATTTACATTAAAATAGTGACATTATCATTGTTAACACAATTAATTATAATTCTTTATTAGGACTTCATATAACTGTATTTCAAACATGCATTTTTAACTTTATTTTATTTGTGATTTTGATACTCAATTGGTCTAGAGCCTTGTTTAGAAAATATTTATAGTTTGAGCTGATTTTACATGATGCAAGAAAATTATATTTATTTCTAGGAACCCAAAGATATGCTATCAGTTCTTATTCTAGTCTTCTCCTGATACTAAGTGTCCCTCAAAATCCAATTCTACTTAACCTTCTAAAAATATGTGGCATTATCTGTTCCCTTTGAAAATATCTTTCCAATTTTTTTATGAAAAATATTATTTTTAATTGTCACAGTAAGATTACAATGCTGATTCCTGGAATTCTATCATGGCATTTATAGGTAATATCGAAGAAGTTCTACATCTAAATAGATATATAGGAAGTTTAAGAGTGCCATTGACAAGTTTAATTTCAGGAAGACCTATTTTTGAGCAACTGCTTAGAAGATATATTAGATTTTTCCAAATTGTTTGCTCCATCATTTTTTACAGATGAGTATATGCAAAGAACATTAATCGCAAATATTTGAACTTAAATTTCAATACATTTAAAAGCTTACTAAATACAATGGCAGTTATGTTTAATAGTAAAGTATAAATTAATAGATGGCAGATATGAGTGTAAGATGAACAGAGTAATAACCTGAACTTTTTACGTTTCCAAATTGTTAAAACAGACTCTTCATATACTGTTCATGGCTATTTGAGTCACCTATAAACAAAGTGGCTCATTTGCTTTTTCTTTTGCTAACAGAATTCATATTTAAATTTTCCAATGGATTTCCATTCTTGTGAAGGGATTTGTCATCTTTAATACTGCAATGACATTATTTGACCATGACCATGCTTTACTTTACATTATATATGAATTCAAATTAATATATTTTCACAATTCACTACTGTCAAATTCTTGTTCAAGGCCATAATCTCATAAGAAGACATACATTTGGAAGGATATGCATAGCAAGCCAAATAATTGGAGAATATAAACATTTAGGAAAAAAAAACACCTATAAAACAAATACATTCACATGGATTAATAGTGCTTTTTTTTGTACAAGCTAAGGAACTTACGATTTTAATTTGATATATTTTAATGATCATAAAAAGACACACAGGATTTTAATATTCATTTTATTTCAATTGTCACTTCCTGTGAAAGCACCTTTGGAAAGAAATTTATTTGAAATTTAAAGCTAAGCAAACAAATACTAAGAAAAATACTAAAATATTAATTAAAATACTAATACAAAAATTAGATTTGACACTGTTAGGACATTTCATTAACAAATGAATCTCTCAATTATGCTTATTATTCAATAGCTTTAAATTGGAAGAGATAATCTCAGATTATGGAATTAAACTAAAGTGCTTCAACAAAGGCTGAAACATTCAAAAGGTCGTTACATAAATCCAAATGTGTGCCATCAAATTATTTTGAAATATCTGGAATTGTGATTGCCTCACAAAGAAGCATTAATATAGCCATATGATATATAATTAAATTCAAAACTATGCTTCAAATTGTAAAATTAAAAAAAATGTAAAAAAATCTGCTTATAATACAATATAAAGTGCTGTAAAATAAGTTGGATACTATGGATTCCCAACATATCTTTTAACCATATGCAAATATAAACTGAGGGTTGATGGAGGGATGTGGGTGGGGGATGGGCTAGATGTGTGATGGGTATTAAGGAAGGCACTTGTTTTGATGAGTACTGGGTGTTGTATGTTAAGTGATGAATCACTGAATTCTGCTCCTGAAACCAATATTGCACTGTATGTTAACTCACTAGAATTTAAACAAAAATCTGAATAGAAAAAAGTATGCAAATGTGTTGTACTTAGAAAATTTATAATACAATTTATGATCCCATTAATAAATCAAAGTAGAAAGTACGATGATATAAGGAAATGGTCTGTCATTATTAGTGTCATTTTATCATTTTTATTTTTACCAAAATCTCTGAATGGCACGAAAAATAAATATGTAAAGTTAAAAACCACCATAACGCTATATATGTTGATTTAACAATAGTAGCAATTGATTTTGATTTGAGAGAAATAAAAATGCCATAATATTTCCAGTCCATTAATTATATTACAATGCTTTTCTTTTTTAAAAAGGGAATAAATAAGCTAATACATATATTCTAAAAAATTAAAAAGGGTATTTGAATATTTAAATTGCTGAAAGTTCTCTTTAGCTGCATAGAATCTGTTTCTTAGTACCTGTTTCAGAAAAACATGGAAGACTGGAACAAGGTCACTATTTGCAGTCCATTGTAAAGAGTAGCAAGTTAAGCTCTCTGTCTTCTGGAGGTTGCAGTATCTTCATACATTTTTAGGATTCTTTACAGGGGATTTGCTTTTTCTCCATAATTTGTTTACTTATTCAACCATTTGTATAGTAATATAGGCTCAGGAATATTCATTTTATGTTTTGAGGTATCATCCAATGTCATAGTTGCTCCAATTTTATCAGCTTTGCCCGTGTGTGTGTGTGTGTGTGTGTGTGTTTGTGTGTGTCTGTGTGTGTGTTAACAGTTCTTTGGTTTGGAGCACAGCATAATGTTCTAGGCTCCTTTTTTTTTTATTGTTTATTTGTTTTTGAGACAGAGAGAGACAGAGCATGAGCATGGGAGGGGCAGAGAGAGGGGGACACAGAATCTGAAGCAGGCTCCAGGCTCTGAGCAGTCAGCAGAGAGCCCCACCCGGGCTCGAACTCACTAACCGCGAGATCATGACCTGAGCCGAAGTTGGAGGCTCAACAGACTGAGCCACCCAGACGACCCTAGGCTCCTTTTATATATTATCTACCTAGCCTTAAGATTAGCCATTCTTTGAAAACCTTCCATTCCTTTTATTGGAAAATGGTATTAGATCAAGATTTTCCTCTTACTGTTTTTGTAAATCCACATTATTGGAGTCCAGCCAGCTCTCTTGTTTATGTAATGGCTATTGTTGCTTTCATGTTTGTTTGTTGCACAGCCTGCAAACCCCAAATATTTACAATGTAACCCTTTGCAGGAAAAGTGTGCTAACCCTGCTGTATAACAACACAATCACTAGTTTAAAATAAAAACTTCAATCAATTAACCATTTGTCTGGTCTTTATAAAATCAACATTTATTGGAAATTGTCTTAGTATTGAGTGTCTGAAAAACTAGTTCTTAGCACTATGTATCATATTTAACATGCTATCACACGTTTAATGCTCATTCCTTTCTGACATTACGTTTTGAAATTGTGAGAGATTTTGCAAATACCCAAGAGACATTTTTGAATTTAATAGGTAAATCTTTATTTGATTAATTTCATAATTGTGGTGAAAAACTTACTCGTTGAATTAGAAAAGAAAAAAAAAAAAAGACTCAAGTGGTGCCTAGCTGGCTCAGTCGGTAAAGCATCTGACTTTTGATCCCAGTGTCCTGAGTTCAAGCTCCATGTTGGGTGTGGAGCCTACTTAAATAAATAAATAAATAAATATTAAGGAAAAAAAAAAAAAGCTCAAGAGCAAGTAATGAGTGCTTCTAATTTAGATACTAATTTAACTTTTTAGAATTTAGTCCTTAATTCTCTGCTTAGATGGTAATTACATTTCTTACCCCATTTCTGTCTACCTACTGTATACTTTCACATGCACATAGTCATTCATCGTTTGCAAACTGACAAGCCCCCCCTCCACAAATTAAAAAAAAAAAAAACCTGAATTATGCTATTGCTGGTTCTATCAAGCAAGCCAGTATTATTACTTCTGATATTTCTGAAATTGCTGCTAAGAATGTTCTTAATAACTGCATGCAGCCAATTAATCTTCCACGCTAGAACTTTTCCCTGGTCGTTTTGTTGAAGGAGATATATATTGGATTATATTTTCAACATTTCTTTTTTTTTTAATGTTTATTTATTTATCCTTGTGAGAGAGAGGGAGACATAGAATCTGAAGCAGGCACCAGGGTCTGAGCTGTCAGCACAGAGCCAGACTCCAGGCTTGAACCCATAAACTGCGGGATCATGACCTGAGCTGATGTAGGAGGCTTAACCGACCTAGCCACCCAGGAGCCCCTTTTCTAACATTTCTAAATAATGAAAAAGATTTGTTATAATATACAGATGATTTTCTTTTTATGAGGTTCAGAACATGTTAGAAGCATAATTTACCGTGTAAAGGGAAAGTGCTTACAAATAATTATAGAATTATTGTTTACTATATACTGGAATCCTAATAGTTAATTGATAGGATATTTGAAAAAAAATAGCCTTATGAAAAAAATATGTTAGTAAAATAATCAGGCTGATTGTTTTGTCTCACATAACTTAATAGATTATAGAAAAGGTTATTTTAGTGTATATATGTTTGCAAGAATGATGAAAAGAAAGAAACCATTGTTTTAGTACTTTAAAAAAAGCTTTTAAACCCCCCCCCCCAAAAAAAAAAGAACTAGTCAGTTTTATTTTCACTAGGCACAATTCTAGGCTATGCAACTAAAACAATAAGTATTATAGACTATGTCATCCTCTTGGGGGATTGCATTATAAGGGAGTAATATATGATGCAAAAATAAAATGAATACATAGTTTACAGTCTGGTGGTGATACATGCTATGATAAAAATTAAGGCAGGATAAAATAAAACCCATTGTAGTAATGACAAACTTATTTGAAAGAAAGCGTTGGAATGACACTATATGATGTTGGGTAGTGGACACTGATGTGTCTCCCAGATATCCCTTCAGAACTGGTGGACTTATTTCCCCAGATCCTGGGTGTGCTGGCTGTTGTGTCTCTTCAGATGTAACTCAACTGAAGTGAATGGCCTCACCCAAGTTCACATCCCCATCAAAGGGAGTTTTCAGTCAACGAATGGCCAACATGGGGGCCACATGATCCTTCCGGTCTCTGAGCTCTCCATGTAAGACTATGGCAGTCTCAACCTCTCTCTCTCTCTCTCTGCCCCATCTTGCATCTTTCCTTCCATTCCACAAGTGCTGATCTCGCATATTATTTATTGTGTCCCAAAGCCTGCTTCCCAGAGAATAAAAATTGCAACATGAAATAAGTTACACAAAATTTTTAGAGGAATAACTTTCTAGTTAGCATAAATAGCAATTTCTAAAGGTTTGAGTAGAGAAAGAACTATGTATGTAAGAGAGAAGAGCAATAACTTAAGTATACTGGTGGGTAGTTCATGAGCAGGAGACTAAAATACCTTCAGACAGCAAACCAGAGACCAGATCATGAAATAACCTGTACACACTAGTGAAGGCATTTCTTTGTAAACTTATAGAAGGACTTTTAAGAGTTTTGAGCACAGAGGAGTTTAGCATGATTTGCCTTTTCCAAAGATCACCTAACTTAGGGTATTGATTTCGCAAAATGAATTAGTACACTGACTACTGATCAGAAATCACTCAGTTTTCCCCCAATTATTGTCCATATTTCTCTAAGAATCATTAACTTAAATTCAATTGGATACAAGAGGACTTATGGTCTACTCTTCATTCATTTAACCAACCACTTATCCAATAAATCACTCATTCATCCAAGTCTTATTGATTTAGTGTACCCTCAGACAGGACAATGTGATAGGTATAGTAAGCATACCACAGCTATTTCATTTTATAATGTGACTTAATTCTAGAACAAAGGGAAGATAACAAAGAAGAAATTACATAATTATTCAGGCGTAATTGTGCTAAGTGTCAAGAACAAGAAGCTTAAGGTACTGGGAGTTTGTTTAATCAAAGCCATGATCTCACCACATAAGGATCATGAAAGACATTAACATTTTTAAGAGTTTAAAACTACTACTAAGAACGGGTTGGCATTACACAGGCAAATGGCCAGAGAAGAAGTGGCAGATAAAAGAGCTTGGGATGAAGATACTAAATCAGCACAAGAGGAAATAAATGGCACTTAAATTATAATTTGGAGAGAAGGCCTATTTCTAACGTGTTGTCAAGGTTTAAGGAAATCACTAGCACATTGGTTCTTTTACTATCCTTAGTCTTTTCCATGAAGGATGAAATATAGAGAGAAGTTACTGAAGAAGCCAGGAGAAATTTTTGTAGGGCTCATTTGAGAGGAATTCTGACCTTAGGGCAAGAACTCAACCAAAAGTAATTCTCGAAGAAGGCAGGAGAATCAAATGCTTTGCTTTTACCTTCCTACATCATTCTACTTTCTTGCAGGAGACCCCATTGGCCAAATCCAGTTGTGTTCTAGTTGGCCAGTGTTATCTACTGGCAGTAGCCTAAACATGACTCCTCCTAGGGCAGAGAGCTTAGGTAGAAGGCTTTATGTCCTTAAAGCTATCAGGCATGGTCCACGGATTTGATTCCTTAGCAAACACTCTATCTGGAGGAAAACTTTTCTCTAATGTGGAGCGTGCATAAAGCTCAGTCAATGAACTACTGTTGTACATTGATATTAGTTCAGATTTATTTCTGCCTACAACCTAAAATGATTGTTAGGATCACTGTTCTTACATTAAAGTAGAAAAGAATTGGTAAGATTAAGTATCATAAGCTATAAGAGCTACAGTCACATCTGTTTTAGTGGATCAAGTAGCTTGTGGTTGGAGTTACCAGTACCCCATTCCCCCACTCCTTCCATGGTCTCCTTACCCTGGCTAAGGTTTTTTATTCAATGAATTGATACAAATCTTCATCTGTGGAGGACCTGAATTCTTGGTGTAGGTACCTGTTAATGTATAAGACTGAACATTTTCTTCTCAAGTATTAAGTTTAGTTTAAATTATAAAGAAGTGTTTAAACAGAAACAGTTTTTAGATGCAAGGCTTAATATATTGCTGTCGTTCCAGAATATAGGCTTTCTGTGAACATTTTTTTCTCAATGTATTTGCAATCTATTGTGACTTGAGTACACCGGATGGTATGGTTACAATCTGCTTAAATTGAAACTGGTTAAAAGATATTCTTTTTTTCACATACTAGTTTTGGGGAATCATGAGTTAGGCTTACATTAGTCTAATCATTTTTGTTTTACTCTCAGAAATTTGGGGTTCCACAATATGTTTTACTTTTCATATTCACCTAATTCGTAATGCTTTGCATTATTTAGAAGAGATTAATAAGAAAACAGTAGATAAAAATGGATGATTTGTAGAAAAATACATGTTAAAATTTTCTTCGTGTGCACATATATATACACATTCACATACACACATATACATACATATACCATTTATTAACTATATGTATATGTTTAAGTTTATATGGAACGTATATATTACATTATTTCACTTTAAATGTCACATAAATATGTGCATAGATAAAATCGGGATAATATTGATTGATTGCTAAATATATGCTACTACTGTTCCAAGTATTTGATAAGTATTAATTCTACAACTGTGTGAAGTAGGTACTATTAGCAGCGTCATTTAAAGGTGAGAAAACAAGGGATAAAGTAAGAGTGAAGCTACTTTTTAAAAAGGTTTAAGATTTGAAATGAAGGAGTTGTACTTACAACTATTTAGCTTTGCTGTTTACCTAAAGGATCCCACTCTGAAGGATTTCCATCTCTCCAGTAGATTAACAGGTGTTCTTTATGTTCTTTTGCTTGCTTTATTATTGTTTTTTCTATAACGACTGGGTGTTGTTTTGTAATACATATAAATAAGGCAACAGATAATCTTAGAAAATAACTCATACACTTTGAATTTGAGATGACTTTTACCATTTCTAATTAGAGTTCAACCAAATATTCCTGTTCTACATTTTTGACAGTTTTTAAACAAATTGCATAGTTTTCAGGTTTGTAAAAAATGAGCTGCTTACCCCAAATTCGTACCTTGATCATGTTTATGAACATAAAATATATTGTTTAAAAAACTGCTTTACATATAGTATCTGTCTTTCTCTGTATGACTTTCACTCTTATGTGGATCCTGAGAAACTTAACAGAAGACCATGGGGGAGGGGAAGGAAAAAAAAAAGTTAGAGAGGGAGGAAGACAAATCATAAGAGACTCTTAAAAACTGAGAATAAACTGAGGGTTGATGGGGGGTGGGAGGGAGGGGAAAGTGGGTGATGGGCATTGAGGAGGGCACCTGTTGGGATGAGCACTAAAGTGTTGTATGGAAACCAATTTGACAATAAATTTCATAAGAAAATAAAATCTGCTTTACAAATTAAACTAAGATAAAATTCTAATAAAAATAATAATATAATATAGTCACCTTTTACACTCTCCAAACTCTTTAGGGGCATTGCTGGTTTGATGCATTAGCATAGTATTTTCAATTTTTTATGTGTGTCACCCTAAAACAAATTTTAAATACTCTGTAAACCTCTATTTTTTTTAAAAGTTGACAAAATTTTTCATCATAAATTTAAAGATTTGCAGAAGTAGTCATTTCTGTAGCATTATATTTCCATTCCACTTTCCCCATAAGTTTTCAACCTAATGTAATATTTCACCCATGAAAGTATTTGCTGACTTCCATATCATACTCTCCATATAAAGATAAGATAAAAAATATTAAAACAATTCTTGACACTGTAAGGCTATAACGGTTAAAGATGTGTTCTCAACTTTAATTAGTAAAAGTACTAGTATATGCTTGTTTAAGAAAATATTTGCACATTTTGATGAACAACTATTGAACATAAAAAGTTGAAGTTTTGGAATTGAGTGTTAAATTGGATAAGGCTTTTTATCTGTCATATAGATCGAAAAAGCACAAAGCTTTACCAACAGTCGTTGCCCAGGAGATATTAGGTGCCAAATCCATTAATTTTCACCAATTCCTTCATGTAAATTTCAACAGATTTTCTGTCAGAAGCAGTGAACTTTTTACAATTGTCATGAGATGAGAAAGTGAGGTCATTAACATAAAATATTGTATCACTCCTACCTCACTCTAGAACTTACCAAAATTCAGAAACCATCTGAAAAGAGTCCATGCCAGTTCCTAATGTTAAGTACAACGTTTAAAAGTGTTGGGCATGAACATGAAAAAAACATCCTGCTGAATGAATGGAATTAAGATGATTGCGTGTAGGGGTGCCTGGATGGCTCACTTGGTTAAGTGTCCAACTCTTGATTTTGGCTCAGGTCATGATCTCATGGTTCTTGAGGTTGGGCTGAGTGCTGCCAGCTTGGGATTCTCTCTCTCTCTCTGTCTACCCCTCCCCCCACTTTCTCTTTCTATCTCAAAATAAATAAACTTAAAAAAAAAAAAAAAGCAAAAACGATAAATGCTTACCTTGAGAATTTCAATTGTCCAAAACAACATTCTAGGGATATATTTGTCATCATAAGATTTAAAATAATGAGTCTCATATAATTGATCATTTCTTCCTGCCCACTCCCCCACTTTTTTCCTTTTCTTTCCTTCATTTCTATGAAGGTGAAGGGAAAATTAGGCCCTGAGAACCAGAACAACTCCTAGGTATTATCTGCATTTACAACTCCTAGGTATTATCTCCTAGGTAAGATCTCCTAGGTACATCTTTTAGCAAAGACACTGAGGATCTGGATTTTGATTCCTTAAACCTATCCATTTCTATGTAGCCTCTGTAAAGTGTTTATCTTCTTCCAGACATACTGTTTACAAAATTTGAAACCAACTGTTGTACCAACCACAAATTATCCTAGGATGTTTTCAAAATTCAGCAAAATATCAATAATAAACTGAACAGGTTGGTTATTAAATAATTCCATGGATAGCCTAGTTTTGAGCATAATAATGTTTATTCTTAAAACATTTTATTTACTTTATTTTGTGGTTTTGAAAAGACTAAGCCTGACAAAGAAAATTTTAAAAGGTGAGGTTTAATTGAAAGCCTACTGCAACACCCAATACTTAAATATAGCTGCCTAGTATTTCAAAATTAGAGACAGCAATTACATAGCTACAAAGCTAAATGTTTTAAATAAGGAAAACAGGAAACAAAAAGTCATATTCAGTAATCCAACTCAAAAACATTTCACCACAAAGTAAAAAAAAAAAGTATAAATATTTATTATACCCTAATAAGTAATATAATTAGTACAGCCATGTTTTTAATATTTCCTTTTATCCAAAAGTGATTAATTAGGATCAATATTATATTTATACAACATTCACATTATATATATATATATATATATATATATATACATATATATATATGAACACACACATATATATACATATACACAAATATATATATATATATATATATATATATATATATACATACTTAGTTAAACATGAGTTATTAGATGGAAAGATAATGATATTTTATTTTAGTTTCATGTAGCTTCAGAAAAAATTTAGTGCCAATTTATTCTACTTAATATTATCCTGCTGACATGTCTGGAGTTATCTACACCTTAATCTAATTTATCTGATGCACATAATTAAATAAATATAGCATCATATTTCATATCTCTATAAAGTCTAGAGGATTAAGACATGAAAACATTGAACAATTAAGGACAAAAATTTTAAGACATTTTATTACAGTAAAAATACAGAAGCATATTTCACAGTACATATTATAAAACAAAAGTGACAACTTGAGCTAAATTATCCAAATGTAATGAAGTGCCTCTCTACCTTCTTACTCCAGTATTGTGAACTATGAAAAGAAAGACTGGAATTTAAGCGGTGATCTATCACTGGAAAAACAAGCACAACGCACTTGATGGTCATATATAGACATTTAAGTAAACATATAAACAAACATTTCAATATAACACTGACTTATGCAACTCAGTACCTTTTAATTTGTGGAAACATATTTGTTTCAACTTTCTATGCTAGTGCGTTACACTATTAACAAGGATAATCATGGACTTGTTTAAAGAGATTTCACAAAAAGCAGTGACAAATAAGATAGTAATTCATTTTTCCACAATGGGCGGGGGAGGGGAGGGAAAGAATTCATCCTGGGATGCAATTCCCTTCCATCAATTGTTATACCAGCCACACCCGGTATTGTACCCATAGCCTAGGGGGGCTTCTCTAGTAGGGTCATAACCTTAGCATTCCTGCCAGTGAGTGAGTGAAAAGACATGCACTCTTGTCTCCTTACTGAAAAGTAATGAAATAAAGGGGTCTTTGGGTGGCTCACGTGGGTTGAGCCCACTCTGACTTCAGCTCAGGTCATGATCTCCCAGATCCTGAGTTTCAGCCCCCCAACGGGCTCTGCGCTGACAGCTCAGAACCTGGAGCCTACTTTGGATTCTGTGTCTTCCTTTCTCTCTGCCCCTACCCTGCTCACGCTCTGTCTGTGTCTCTTAAAAAATAAATAAATGTTAATTTTTTTTTTTAAATAAAAGTAATGAAATAGACATTTTATGTACTTTGGCCATGCCTACCTGAATCAGAGGCTGATAAATGCATACCTGAGTTGAACAACCATGCCCTCGGTTAAAACTTCCAAAGGAAAAATGAATATGAATGTGGGCAGAATTTGGTCTTCTTATGAAAACTGTTTTAAATGGAAAATCATCAAAACTTACTTCAAAATTCTTATTTTCTAAAAAAAATTGTCCAAATATTCCCATGGATACAATTTTGTTTAGATGAGACAGAAACACCATAGATCTCAAAGTAAATGTTTTGAGTGTGTATGTATGTGGGAGGGGAGTGGTGGTTAGAGAGAAATAGACAATGGCGGGGGGGGGGGGGGGGGGGAGGTGGGGTGGGGGTGGGGTGGGGACTCATATATTAAACTCCTAAAGGATTGAAGGGTCCCAAGGCACAAGAACTAAGGTTGATTTTTTTTTTTTATAGGCTACCTCTTTGAATTTGGGTATTCTGTTAACTTTAAAAACAAATCGTAAAATTAATTGGAAACGATTTTAATGATTGTATATGTGTGTGTGTATATATGTTGAGAGATGCATAATGCAAATGGGGGAGGGGAAGAGAGAACGAGAGACAGAATCTGAAGCAGGCTCCAGGCTCTGAGCTGTCAGCACAAGCCTGACCTGGCGGGAGCTCACAGACCTTGACATCCTTACCTGAGCCGAAGTCGGAAGCTTAACCAACTGAGCCACGCAAGCGCCGCTTTATTTGTATATTCTTATTTTGAAATGATGGTAGTTGCATAGAAGGCAGCAAAAATAGAAGAGAGTGTTCGCTATGACCTTCAGCCCACCCTCACCTGGCAAATGATCACAACTGATGTATCCCGGTACTGTTGGTTGAGCTCTGAATACAGAGGTCAAGGAGAGGACACAGAAAGAAGCAAGCCGCTCCTGGTTGCCAGGAGCCGATTTAAGAAACAAGGAAACTTACATCCGAGGCTTGTCTTGGGCTGCCGCCAGGAGTCGAAGACCTCCCCACAGCTCGCCAGAATCTTTCAAGTTTATACGGAGGTCTCAGCTGGGTTCAGTCAAGTGTATGATCCAGACCCTCTCAACGTTGCTCTCCGGAGAAAGTGAACTTAAAAACTGGCTCCCACGGTGGAAACAGCTGACAGAGCCTTTCTTTTCCAAGCACGGGGGAGGGAGGGGTGAGGAGCCTCTGATTGCCCGGGGCCAACTCAAGGGTTAACTAGAGGTCACATCCTATGGATGACCTCCTTCCACAGGTATGTTTATCCAAACTTAAAAACTTAAGGGTATAATACGGTAATATAGAGGCTTCTACTCTTCTGAACTTTGGATTCCATTCATGTTTCATTAGTCTCTCCCGTGACGCTGTTTATTCTGTTCCAGCATCCGGTTACCAATCCAGGTAGCGTGTTGCATTTATTTGTCATGTCCTGTTAGTCTCCTCCAACCTGGACTCATTTCTCCGCCTTATTTTGCCTCTCATGACCTTTACCAGTTTGAAGAGAGGGGATCAAATATTTTGCAGAAGGTTACTCAGTTTGTCTGATATTTTTTCCCTGATTATACTGAGGTCGTGTATCTGGGGGAAGAATACCACAGAAGTGATGTTCCTGTCTCATCACATCAGGACAGGGATACAAAGCACTTACTGGTGATAATTTTTGTTCTTATAAGGTGCTGGTTGCTAGGTTTATCAAATGTAAAAAAAATCATTGTTTTCATATTCTATGTGTTAAAAAGTCACTAACTTGAGTTCACATTACATACAGGTAAAGGGAATTTTACTCCTTCCCTTAAAATGTAGTGAAATGAGAACTAAATATATTGAAAATGTATTTATGAATATTTTAAGTAAACTATTTTTCAACAGATAAAATAGTATGGATAAATCTAAAGTAAGAGATCATGTTAAAAGAAACAAAAATTGCTGTTTTACATCATTGAAACAGATTTTTATGTATTACTGATCTTTTCCTTAATTTTACTGTTGAGCATTGAAAAATAACCATATTTCCCACTTCTGCAGTTAGATTTGTCTTCCTCTTGCAATACATTCTAGAACTGATTGTTTCCAAAACTGTAAGTGGTAATTGAGAACAATAATAGGTGCTTTAAGTCACTTTTCCTTTTTTCTTACTGTTGAGATAAAATATCATGACACCAGATAATAGACTGTATGAGAAGTATTTAAAATTTTTATAAAATAATTTGGAACATATTATTTTATCTATCTGGACTTATTTTTGTGGGGAGTTAAGGTTCTCAAATACCTTTTTCCTTTTTAAAATTTTCAATTCTGTTGCTATTTTTTTCTAAATTTCCTATTTTTTTCTCACAGAGATTTATAAAATTATATAGTTTGATTACTAAATGTCAAAATTTAATTTACATTTTCTAGGCACATGTATATTTAAACAGAAAAAAACATCATGTGTTCACAGTATACTTTATCTGATATAAACTATTTTTCTGTACCTACAGAAGTGAGCTGAAGTAAAGGTACAATGCAATTTGACCTTACATTGCCAACCAGGAGGTTGGCCCAAAGATCCAAATCATTTTCATCATGTTTGTGGGAATTTGAAAACTTTATTCTTCTAGTTTCAACATTGAACATTGTACAGCAGGCAAGCAGCCATCCACACCAAACTGTGTTTTATTGTTTCCATACGATGTGTGTTAACCATGGATATTATATAACCACGGCAACTTTGTAACTTCAACCAAGTAAAAGCGTTGGAAAGAAGCATAAGAGCACCTGATAAAGAGGCCCAGGTGTTTAAATCTCTGTGATGTAAGCAGTCACTTTCTGGAATCAAGTTGGAGAATTTCAACCAGTTATCTCAATGCCATCTGATTTCCCACCATTTCCCCCTGTTTCAAATTTGATTAGTTTCTCTAATATCTCTGATGAGTCTTTATGATGAACATGGAGCTGTGCATCTAATGCCCTTTTCTCAGAGCTTCTGAGCATGCTGTCTGGCGGAGAACTTCCAGCTTATCAGCTACTCCGGGAAGTGCCTTCTGCTGCCCAGAGCCAGTTTGCCAAAGAACCTGTGCTCCCAGGGCAGACTGATTAAAGCGGGGGTGCAAAAGCCTATTTTGTTGTATTATTTTATTTTAGCCAAACACAAGGCAATTTTTTAGGTCCACAGCTCTTTGGGGGTCAGCTGAGGTCACCATAGGTGTGCTCCAGAACCTGACTGAGAGCGACTAGGGCGAATCCGGCTTCCTTACCGTGACTGGGCTGACTTCCGGTAAATCTCGTGCACACCAGACCTCACCCAAGTCTGCCTTTCGGAGAACGACACCTGCCACGTTCTTCTTTGTTGACAGCTGAATTGAGTCATATGGTTCTCTCTTCTAACCCTTTGTGAGTTCTGTTCCGCTTTGAAGTTGGCCTTTGGAAACCTCTCACTTCCTCTCTGAAATCCACTCTTGCCTCACAGATATGAATGAAAAATGTTTTGTGGGGCACCTGGGTGTCTCAGTAGGATGAGTGTTTGACTCTTGATTTCGGCTCAGGTCGTGATCTCACGGTTCATGTGTTCGGGCCCCATGGTGGGCTGTGTGCTGGTGGTGGGGAGCCTGCTTGAGATTCTCTCTCTCTCTCTCTCTCTCTCTCTCTCTCTCTCTCTCTCTCTCCCTCCCTCTGCCTAGTCCCTGCTCGTGTTCTTTCTCAAAATAAATGTAAATAAACTGAAAAAAAAAGTTTCCACTTGTCTGTGGACACATTTGTCCAAATTTAGCCTTCAGTTAGTATATCAAAAGTTTATAACTAATTTAAATAGATGTTGTATATATTATGCACATATATTCTACAGCATAGGGAAGAAGAGTTTAGTATGTTATTTAAGAAATATGGGGATAAACTTTGAGGATGTATCAGACTGCAATGTGTATGAATATATTTTGATGGTTATGCACCCCTCTCATTATTTCAGGTGTGCAGATATACACATATGCATCTCATATCAACTTTATATGTTTTGATGGTTTCAAATTCAATTATGCAACAACTTTGTCTCTGTAAAGTGTTTTTGTTTGTATTACACATAACCACACTAACATACCGTCTTGATTTTGTCATTAACATTTTTCCGTATTATAAAATGAGAGACAGAATATACAAAGTAATTAATATAAAGTGTATTTGAAATGAGTCTCTTCAGAATTTTATAAAATAAGTTAGTATTGGGGAAATGTATTTTGGTGTTTACTCACTGATAATTAAATAAGTACAAATTAAACAAATTTAGATTTGCCATTTGTTATTTATGAAATTTGAGAGATGGAAATGATAATGTTGTATAGTATTTAGGGAAATCTCACCTTTATTTATTTATTTATTTATTTACTTATTTATTTATTTATTTTTACACTACCTATATTGGTACAATTTGGGATTTATTTATGGAAATGAATGTGGCAAATCTTTTGAAGAGTGTCTACATAATTATATACTTTATACCAGTATTCCCATGCATGTGGACAGAAATTAAGATAATCATTTCAGACTAGCAACTTAATTCTAAGCAATAGATATATTGAATATTTTGTAGAAATTAAAATAAGTTTAGGAAGAATTTATGTTGGAGAGAAGTTTACTATCGGAGTATTATAAGAGCAGTCAGTTATAAAATTTGCTATTCCTTTTGAAGATAACACACAGATATTTACTGTATATTAAGTGTTGTTTATTTCTAGGTTTTTGAGTTCGTGGGCAATGCTTTTATCCTTTGATGTATTTCTGTTTTCTAAATATATTTTATATATATACATATATATATATTAATAGTTAAAAAATAAACAAATGCACAAAGCAACTTGATATGAATACCATAAATTTATAAAAAATGAAAATAATTGTTATAGTTGTTGCATTACTAATTATCTATGCATTACTAATTTCCTGACTAATTTTCTAGTGACTAAGGGCTGTTATAATTAAAAAGGAGAAGAAGGATTTTCTATGAAACCACTATTTCCACTCAAAGGAACACACCTCTTTGGGAGGATACTTATATACAGTTATGTTTTTTTTTCCTACTAAAATAGCTGACACAAATTAGTTCGCTAAACACTATTGAATGCCTTTTATGTTTCAGGCAATTTGCTTCAGTGATCTACATCTTAGTTCCGGTAACTACAAAGCACATAGGAAGGAAAGCAGCAAAGAATGTGAGTAATTAGAAAAATACTATATTGGAGGTTAGGGAATACGTATTCTAGTACAAGCTGTGCCTGTAATTAGCATTTAACCCTTCAGAAAAGCCACCCACTTTCTGGCCACATTTTTCTCATATACATAAGGATGAGGTTTGGGTGGAAAATCTCTAAAATCTTCAGTTATGACAGTACGTGGTTTCAAAAGAGCATTTGGAATGAAAGGGTAAAGTTACATATTTTTAACTTGTAGAATATATATACAAGTTTCTTAGCAGTTGTACTTACACTCCATCATCTATTTGTTGTTGCTAGTGACTGGAAGTTCAGGTTAAGTTTACTTCAAACCTAAGGGCAAAAAGAAAAAACAAAAATAGTGAAGGAAA